>NC_064409.1:19235000-19535000 GCF_023375975.1 Astyanax mexicanus
GGCAGTTGTTATTTACATAGTATCAAAATTGGATGAGAACCAATAGAAATGCTTTTAAATGACATGGAACAATCTTACACTGACTTCCCTTGAAATTTATGAACGTTTTTGCTTTATTTTGTTAGCAACAATACAAATACATGTGTACAAATATATTATTAGCATATTACCGTACAAATATACTCATACTCAATTGCATTGTAATGTTATTTGGTATTTATTCTATTCTATTTAATCTACTGCCTGCAGATGCTTTTAGAGCTTTATTGCTGCTCCTAGTACAGACATACTACATATTTATTAACTGTAAAAATATATCCCATTTATGTATATAGATGAGCTTATGTTTATGTATTATATATATTTTTTTACTACTCACTGCACCACCTGTCATTGTTATTTAGCACTTTATGTAAATAATACTGTATATTGCACTTCACACTTTTGAATCAAAACTAATAAGATCAGAACTCCTAATGGGTGAACTGCTACACTTCTGTTTTTTATCACTGTCGTCATTTTCTATTTGTGGTCGCCACTTCACAAGCTTATATAATTGTTTATTATAAGATATTTTAAACAAGCGCAAAATTCTAAGAAAACCCCTAAATGTGTTTGTGAGCAGACAACTCTGAGCTCCACTGAAGTGAAGTGGTAATAAAACATGGTTGTATGAGGATTCTGACAGCCCACAAACTCCCATGAGGTCATCAAAAGGGGGCCAAGCTTGGATGCTGTGTCTGCAATTATGAGCGTTATAAAAGATATTGTGAGAAGTTAACAAGACTGCAGCACGCTTTACGCCTTCACTCTCCAAACTGTGGTTGTGCTACGTTCCAGCTGAAGGGGTGACTGACAGGTTTCAGTTTTAGGGCTGAACGTAAACACATTGGCTCCAGCTCAGGCACAAGAGCTTCCTTCACAGGATTTCCTATAGGCTGTAGACTTAAGAGATTTTTCTCGGTAAAAGTCAGCAAACCCTATGCCAACAAAGTTGGGGTCATTAAGGCTCATTCCACCAGATCTGAACTGTTCTTGCACTGTACCCGGACTTTTTTTACTTTAAAAAAGAAATGCAACAAAAGGTGTTGTGTTATACTGGGTTATTAAAATCGTTGTGGGGTTTTAAGATTTTTTTAGTCTGTATCCTGTAAAATATCCAAAAACAGGACACTAACAAATAATAAAATAATTTTGCTTCAATCCTGTAAGCTTTGCTATAACTGGATGCCCTGTATTGAGCCTCAGTTAAAAAGCATGCAGACCTCAGGATTTTGAGAAAAATTTGGAAAATTTTTAGATTGCAATGCAGGACCTGTGAAGTCACCAGCCCCACCCCACCTGCATGCTGTCTCGCGTCAGAGATCCGGAATGAACGAGAACTGCTTCAGCACTTTAGAGTCAGATGAACACTCAAAACCTGAGGAAAACAGCAAAACAACAAAAAAAAACGTTCTTTTAGTTTTTAGTCAGGCATTTAAATAGCCTTTTAAAAAGTGTATTAGATTGTTTTCAGGGTTAAAAGTGGGATTTTGGCTTTAATTGGAAATATCTGTGCAAAACTGTGCCAGACTAAGGTGCACAGCTTTTCGTCTGCCGATGTGTTTACAAGCACATGCCCAGCCATGTGTAGGCCATGGTTACCTTGTGTTTACTCACACCCTGTATCAAAAACTTTTACAAATAGTTTGTCCATACAGTATATGCATGGAAGCAATATCAATATTACAAATGAAATTAAACTAAAAAAGCAAGGGTGATATAATGACACAAGTCTATTAGAAAACACAGATTCAATCATTCTCAATCATTTGGCAGAGATTAGTTGATGGTTTGGGTAATGCATGTTTTAATTTTACCTATTGCTTTCTCTCTAACAGTACACCAAAAAGGCTTTGTATTTGTTATTTAATTTATTTATATGTACAAGTGTTAATGAGTGCTTAATCAGAAAATGAAAGGGTAATATATTGAGCCCAGGTGTGGTCCTCAAGGCTCAGAGGAAAGGAGAAGAAGTCTGAGCGACCCTTAACCATGTGACAGATCCACTTAGCTTCAAGCCACAGGCCTCATTACAGCGATTACAGTGACAGCGGCCCTATCCGCGGTTTTCCTGTTCTCAAGACAGGCTTTATAGTCTGAGCTGAGGCTGAACTCTGTGCACTATTAAACCCTGAACCTGACGTATGAAACCATCCTGACTGCTGCAGACCATTTTGACCTGTCTTGCACTATATGTTGAAAACTGGGCTTCATGGCGACTCTAAAACGGTGACGGTCAGAGTGTCCTCTTACATTTACAAAATGAAAATAGTAGTAGTTTGTACAGGCTAGAGTCAAAAGATACAAGTGAAGTACAGGATCTGCCCAGTGTATACAAGGTAAACACACAACAGGGTGATGATCTATAGCAGCAAAAGCTGTTGCAATGACTCTAAATCAAGCTGATGAGTCAGATGAGACAATGACCATGAGCCCTACCAATCCAAAATGGGCCCCCAGAGAGGACAAAAGCATTATCAGGGATTTGATTTTCTGTTCTCATTAATAGCTGACGCACTGTCTCTCCCGGAGATGGGAGCTTTTCCGGAGCTCACCTCATTTGGCATTATCTGGCATCACAGTGACTCTGCATTTTGTAAATGATGAAACTGCTCAGGTAATAGGACTGTGGAGAAAACTGAAATCAATATTTTTTCTTGGAATACAATTAAGAAAAACTACCACTTATACTCATTTCTGAGTATAAAGTTTTTATTATAAATAAATGTCAAAGTAAGTGTCAAAATTAAAGGCAAATAAATGATGTATAGTAGAACGCTAATATGTTGTGTACTAACCTGCCAAATTCTCGCTATACCTCATAGTATCTGTGTGTAGTATGCATTTGGGATGCAGCCATTGTTTTTCAATCCTGGTCCTGGAGGCACACAGCTTTGCCCATTTCAGTGGATTCCCTGCTTTGACACGTCCACTGACACTCTGAAAGAGTTGTTACTTAACTGATTAGTTGTTTCAGCTTTGCTGGGAAAAGGGAAAGCGATACATATGCAGGGTGCCTCCAGGACCAGCATTGAGCAACACTTGAGCAAAGAACAGAGATAGTGATCCAAAAATAATTAACTGTGCAGTCTAATACTAAAGAAAACACAATATTTTCATGATGGACAGACCCTCCATCATGTAATATCTAAGCAAGAGACATGAAAAGGCTTGGGTATCACGCCCCAGAGTACACTGGCAACAGTAAAGCCCACAGAAAGGAACCACTGCTTTTGATGCATTATAGAAAAGCCAAGCAATAAGAATCTGTGGAATTTAAGCACCTAAGGAATTTTCAATAAAGGGCTTTACCACTCGTGACTGAACTGCTCATGCTATATGTGTTGTTTCACAATCTATATCAAGTCTTTCAGAGTTTCAAAGCATTCTTTTTGAGCACAACTTTGGCTCCCACAAAGGATTAAATATTAAACAGTTTACTACATGGTGTTTTAAACCTGTTTTAAAACTAGGGGTGGAAATCACAGGACATCTCACAGGATTTTATATTATCATGATACTTTGTCCATGATTGCGATGATATATTGATACTGTGATTCTGCAATATGCAATATATCAAAGAAAAAATTATTTGAGGTACTTCACGGCATCTGTGTTACTAAAGACGATAAAATACTCCTAAATAAGCAAATACCAAGAATTATGTATTTTTCTGTGTCAGTTTTACAGAATCTGAAAACCAATATTACCCTATTAATTTGATTAGTGGCACCATGTAATGACATTAACTTGAATAAGTCAAAGTATACTGTTTATTACAGTCACAAAATGCATGAAAATATGATACAATATTGACATACTTATAGAGGTGGGCAATATATAGTAAAACATTAATTGTTCGGAAATAGTTTTCTTACCAGAGGTATAACAGAGAATAGTCTTGTGCAAAATGTGTCACTAAACATTGCAATTAAATGAGTAGCATTACGACTTATTTATAACTTATATATAGACTTATTATTTATATAGATAATTACAATTTAAATATACTGTAATGTACTGCACCATATGGTAACATACAGTACTATTTATACATACTGCGTGTATGGCGTTACAAATACTGATACATTAATATTATATTTTGTTACCTTAAGAAAAAAAAAAGTTATTTTTATTATTGACTTAGGTTTACAGACCTAAATTGGGCTTATATTTATTCATTCGTGAAAGTAATTAAAATAAAATAAGGTACAATAATAAAGAAAAAACTTGATTTCTTCCAAAAGGGACACACATTTGATATATATATATATATATATATATATATATATATATATATATATATATATATATATATATATATATATATAAGTGGGAATGGCTTATTTCTCTAAAGCATACTGAGATAAGTATTTTACTCATATCGCCCAGCCCTACATGCTGCTCATCCCCAGAATGAATGAAATGAATTTAATTCATTGCATATGAACAGGAGTATACATGCTCCAGTTGTGCAACAGCAGTAGCCTAAGGTCTGAAACAGAAGTGCTTTGGAAATGTCTAAAGAGTGAGATCTATTCTGAATGATACACACAGCACCCACTGTTTTGGTTCTCCAACAAACCTCTTAGTGTGCCCCGAAAATCCTCCAATGAAAAGGTGAGCCAAACACCCTCTTATTCTTTAACCATGAACCCAGAGAAACCTGATCACTCAGCTGTTCTCAGATCTGTCGCAGGGCACCTTCAGCCCACAGACTGCGACGCTTTCTTCCTCTGTGTAACTTCAGTCGGGGGGTCCACAATAGCGGCCTGTCTAACCTGCTCCTGTGAACATGCTGGGATCACTGGGTAAATGAGTGCCCATAAACTCCTGAGACTTGGACATAAGTCAAGCAGCATTTATTATTCATCTGTTTTAATCATACTGTACTGTCTAGAGGATATACTGAGCTGTCCAATGAGGCCTTAATTGTGGGTGTATGGGGACTTTATTTTCAAATTGCCAGTGCTTGCAGATTTTATATCCGATCACAACAAGAGAGACAAGCGATTATTTTTTGTAGATGTTTTGTTTCTGTTGTTAAAAAATCAATGAGATTTGTAACTTCCATTTAAAAATATTCAAGAAATGTACAGACATTTTAACCATTTCAAACCACAGCTTATATTCAGTGTATTCTGTAGTGGACAACAGGACTTACTGTCTACCCATTCTTTCCAAACTTAGGAATCAGAGGGCTAAGTGAGGCTGGAAGGATTTTGTTCCGAATTGTGAAGCAGGTTTTTGGTAATATGTTCAGGGTATCTTTTTAAGACTTTTGCTGCCTAATGAAAGCACAAACATTTAGCACCCCTCAGAGTTTGCAGACACCCTGATGTTAGAGCATGAAACCAACCAGCTTTAGTTTTCTTTATCTTCCTGTTTTTTGTGATCATAAAAAAGAATGTCAACAAAGACCCACATATAAAAATCAATACAACATGAATACCTAACCCCCACATTCTGAGACAAAGCAATAATGTATGCTCAGTAGGGTTCAAATCATCAAAGTTGATTCTATTAATTTGTTGAAATTCTCTTAATTTTAGTGTTGCCAAATCGCTTAAAGGACATTTTAATCCCATGTTTTTATGTAACATTAAGATAGATATCATACAACATGGTGATATTCACAGTTGTGCAGACTTAAACAGGTGAGGATGAGGAAGTGATGAATGAGAAGGAAGAAATATTCGTTGACTAATCAAAAACATAATTGTCAGATTACCGGTAGTCTACTACAAAAATAATTTGTTGCAACTCTTATATAAGGAACATATCCACATATCCACTGCAAGTTTCCGCCTCAACTTTTCTTTCTATCTCAACACTTTTACATTTAATTATCAGAGTGTCAGGCTCCATTTGCCTTTCCCACTGTGACTTCTTAAGTCTCTGTTTACATGAACTTTTATGCTCTGCAGTCAGGATAACTGTATTCTGAGCTCTGTGGTGTTTTGTGTTGAGCCTAAGCCGCTGTTGACATCTTTGGTTCTGGCTGGAGCTGAGGGCAGTGTACTGTTTTGAGTTGCTACATTTAGTTCAAGGGTCTCTATTGTTGAGAGCGGGTGATGTAGAGGCAAATTTTGTGCACAATGACATTCAGGAACAGGTACAAACAAGCCTTGTTCATCCCTCAGACTCGGGGGACAAAAACTTCAAACTACCCCTTTCCTAAATAGATTAGCCTGAGTGCTGGCTCTAATCTTACTTCTTACGTTAAATCACAGTAACGTGGGAAAAAGACTTATGGCAGCAGTTTTTACATGGATGAAGAAATTGCCTGGCATTAAATATGTATGATTATTATGATACAGATTTTAAGGAGTTATACAAACATGACTGTCAGTTGTGAATTGTGAACTGAAAATATTAAACTGTATGCACACTGTGACTAGGCCTTTTGCGAGTGCCATTACAATTTGGACAACATATTTTGTTTTAGGAATAATTGGGAAAAAGGATATTACTAAAATTTTTAGTTTTGCTACTGATATAATGATAGTATAATAGCATAATAATACACTTATCCATAATTTTTTTTTTTTTCAATTATCAACATTATTCACATATCAAAATCGGAATTTATGGAAATTGAATTTAAATATCCAAAATTCCTAAAATATAATTAAAATATATATTTTTGTATGTTTTTATTAGTAGCCTTTAAGTGGCCTATTATTTAATTATACAGAGGACTGTCAATGTCTGTTCAAGTCTGCCGATCCTGGTTTTTAGCATTGCATCTACACTTGTTTGTGAAGAGATATTAACTAAAACCAAGCATAATTAAGCAATGTTAAATACTATATTTCATCTCATTTCTGCAAGAAAATACAAAGCAGTCCAGCCACTGCTACTGTAAAAATTTAAAATAAAACAGTGATGTATATTGTACAATAAATCGATAACATGATTATTGTGACAGGCCTGTTGCACTGTGAAATTGTGAAACGTTTTGCCATTTCACTTTCCAATAATTACCTTTTATTCCTTTTCAGAAAAGAAACAGTACACACTCACACCTGAGGGCAGACTGCAGTATGTACTTTTATAAAGTAAACCACAGCAGTACAGAAAAATGCCTTCATACAGAAGATTTTTAAATGCTAGTTTCAGTTACGCCTTAAAAAGCTCACAGGATGAAGACACCTGACATCTTCTATAATGACAGAATAGGGATTTTTGCAGAATCAGCCTCCCTGAAAGCTGCATTTGTTCACTATGAAGACTGGGAGTTAAGTGAAGTTCACTGACCCAAAAAGCACTTCCCTTGGTTCACTTGGTGCCCCTTGGCGGCTTCCTGGGTCAGAGATCACAGCACACACATGAGCAACTGGAGGAAAGACGGTCATAGGGCAACGGGGATCTGTCAGATTGCAGCATGACTCTGGTCAATGTGTGGAAAATGAGAGGGAAGCCAAAGAAAACAACGGCACACAAAACAGCCAGGCAACTCCTCTCCCTAAGGCTCAAACCGCTGTTGATCCAAGAGTGATCTGATATTGGCTCACTATACTTAGGGGAAATGCTGAAAACACAAGATAAGGAAAGGTCTGGAATCCTGTTATTACTGTGTGCGTACTGTATGCCGAATTAGAACTGCCTATTTGCCATATTCACATATATTCACTGAATTCAGCCACAGACAGTTATGTAGCAGACAACTCACTAGGGAGCATGAATGAGTCTTGATCTCAGTTACCTGACCTTATGGAGTACAAGGATTGTGGTGGTTGTAGGGATGAAATAACCCTACAGCTTGAGTGCATGCGGAAATGTAAAACCAGGGATTCAAAACAACAGAAAAGTATGGGTCAAAACATCTGTGGATTAGAAAATGGGCACCTGATCTGTAGCAAGAAGGGATCAAGAAGGGATGACAAGTTGATTACAGACACATTGCAGGAAAAAACACTGAATCTTTTACAAAAGGAAGGATACAATTGGGACAGAAATATAGTGCAGTATGGACCATTTATATAAACACTAAATAGCTAAATTTCATTCTGTAAGCTTGCAACAAAGGAATTCATGTAAAAAAAAACTGAAAGAGAGAGACAGAAAGTAGCAAGAAAAGCTCAGCTCTCATGCTGAATTAGAGTCTAAAAGTTCCAGTGATTCGGCTGTCCCCTTTCCTTCCTCTGAGGCAACAAAGGATTCTGTACACTTCAGCCGTGACACAAGGGCACCAAAAAGACCTTCACACAAGGACAAAACACACTAAACCCACACACACCTCCAGCCAGCAACAACACAGCCTCAGGGCTCCCTGCTATGCACTGAGCTAAAGCAGGAAGGAGATAAGATAAATCTCAAGACTCCAGGCATGGCACGGGCCCTGCTGTGATTGCCAGCAACATTGTGGAAATGTTGCAGAGAATTACGCAGCTTTTTTGCAACACTTGCGTATTGACTGTAGTTCCTGGATGACCTCAGCTTATAAATGGGTCAGCTGCTTCTTGTATACAGATGACAGATGGCTCTCAGAGAAGTGGTTCTCTTGAACTGACTCATAAATATTGATAAGAAGCTCTACATAATTAGTTCTAGGAGGAGACAGCAGGGGGGTGTCTTAGAGTAATCCACACAATAACTGAAGATCTAAAAGCACGCCCCACAGACTCCCATGTGTATGAATATGTTTGGTAGAAATAAGGATTTAATCTTTAATTTTTAATAAATTGCTTAAATTATTATTTATTATTTACTTTGTTAAACTAGTTGAACAGCCAAGCTCAGCCAGCATGTCCGGGATAATTTGACCATAATGACCAGCAAGACCCATCTGGTCAGCAAGCTTAATTAAGCTGGTTGGCTGGCATGCCCAACGTCACCAACCTGGCAACCTGGATCAGTGTAAAAGCAAGAAAAGGCAGACTGATCAAAATTAGCAAGTTGATCGACCCTATAACCACCAAGCAGATTGACCATCATGACCAAGCAAAACAACCATCTTAGAACATCCAAAACAAGCAAGTGTTTGTTACAATTTATTGGCTTTAAATTTGAATAATAACAGCAGAATGACATTGCTGCCCCAGACTCACAATCATAGCATCACTGAGTACCAAGCTTTCAGTAAGGAAGTGCATGAAGAGCTCAGCTTAAGAAATGGGCACTGTCTAGCTCTCTATAAATACTGATTCTATTCATCTACTGGTTCTTGGAGTACCACTGTACTCCAGCCGTCTTTCTCAAAACCATTAATAATGGACGGCCCTGGGGATAACAATGCTGCTCTTTGTAATATTGATCTCTCAGTCAATGGAACTAACTGCAAGTTGGTATTACACACAATGCAGTTGTGTGTAACAGTTTTCATTCCTATGTAGAGTTTGATTAGTCTAGTCTGGTTTTGACCTATGCTCATGGTTTGAAGATGATATGTAACAAAAGTCATTGGGACAGTTATTGTTAAGCAATGTGGCTGAAACTATGTGTATGAATAAACTTTCCCAACTTTCAAAATGTACCACGTTTATGAGACAAAGGACTCTGAGTTATCTCTTCCTTTCCTAAAAAGTAGTGTAATTTTAGGAAGGCAATGGAAATAATGGAAAACTTAAATTGCAAAATAAACACATTGGTAATGTTGCATGGTAAAAGATCATCCCCTATTACTTATTCTTATATTTTATACCTATTTTTATTGATTGTATTAATAGTAATAATAATTTTCACAGTGAATTCTTTTAAAACGTCAAAGATTTCCAAAGTTTCATTGGTACTTTACTAAAATACAAAAATTAAACATTTACCTCTTTAGTTTGTAGATCATGGATCAAACTATTAGATCTTAGTAATTATTTTTTTGCCTCTTAACCTAGTGATTATTATTTCAATTAATCAAAGGGCTAGTTTCTTGATTATTTATTGTGTGTATGTGGGATTGCAACAACTTAACCGTAAAAAGCTACATACCTCAAGGTTAACACAACGAGGAAAAAAATGTTGATATTGTGATATATATTATCGTTTTCGTTTGCAACATATTATCGATTCATGGCCTCAAATGCCGATATTTTTAATAAAAACACAGGCCTCTATACACTCCCTTAAGACCCACCCCTAATTCAATTTACTAATGTTACAAAATCATTATTCCACATGGTGTCGCTAATATAACAAATAGGGTAAACATGCACGTATTGGTTGTCAAATTATGTGAAATCGACTAAAAATCCATAATTCCTGTTTACTGGTGTAGGAGAGTCAGGATCAGGTTTAAGGTTTTGTACATTCACACTGCATATACAAATATTTACTGCATGTAAACGCATGAATTCCAGTTGTTGCTGAAAATATTTCTATAATATTATCCTACATAATTGTCTCTTGTTTGCCAGTAGGGCTGGGGCGACGCGTCGACATAATCGACGTCATCGATTACAAAAATACATCGATTTGCATAACGTGCGTCGGCGCGTCGTAAACATGGCGGCGCCTGTGGAGCGCATTAGAGGTTAGATCGGGCCCAAAAATTCCAACTGGCTGTTTTCGGGCTGTTTTAATGAGCGAAATATGATCAGAATTATGTTAATTAACACGGTAACATAGAAGCATAGAACTATTATTTAATTAAAATGATTTTTAAGAACAGCTAAACACAGTTCTGCAAGTCAAACGCGGAGGAGTTCACGTGCGAGAGACACAGAGAGAGACAGAGAGAGAGAGAGAGATTTGCTTTTTCTGGTGAGAGCTCCATTCATAATTCTGCAGCTCCCTCAGTGTTTTCTGCCGTATTTTGCGGCTAGCGCGAGCGCTTACAACTGACACCGCGGACCGCGGGGTGCCGCCGCGTTTGTGCCGAATCCGACTCTCTGCTGAATCTGACTCCCGCTTCGCGGACAGAATCGGCACAACACCCCCGCTGTAGAACTGCGGTAGTGAAAACAGCGCTTATAAATAAATTAGTTTAGTTTCACTTTCAGTTTTCGTTATTTTTTTTTAAAATAAAAATATAATTAAAAAACAGACGCCTACATCTCGGACTATTTTCTGGAGCCCGGGTCGGATTTACGGGCGGGCCTCGGGTCATGTCGGGTTCGGGCAGAGAATCTAAGCTCTAGAGAGCTTGGACTCCGGAGAGCAATCTCCAGCTACAAAAAAACGCCAGCGGGCATCTAAAGTTTGGGAGCATTTCACGCAAAAGGGCAACAATGTGGTCCTCTGCCATACGTGCAAAAGGAGCACTTGAAGCGCAAACATCTAGGAGCACTATGTCAACAGGGTCACACAGTAAGTTACCGTTTACATCAGGGTCTCCGCGGGTGTCCTTAAAAAGACTTAAGGCTGTCTACCAAAGGTTTTAAACCTGCCACAGGCAGAAATTATACAGTTTTGGTTTATATTTGTGCATGGCATTTCGCAGTTTCCAGAAACAGTAGCATTATTCATAAGTTCAGGTGTTTAGCTAAGCTAGCTGCCTTAAGTTATTTTAGCTAGCGCCGTCGGCGCTGCGGTGTTACACCGTTTTCTGTCACCGTCGGAATTTTGTGACCAGTGCTCACGGTTATGAGCGTTCATTGGCAAAACGGAAGCTTTCTATACCTACACCTTACCCTCAGCCCTAAACTGAACCGTTTTGGCCAGTCGGGGTAAACATTAGAAACGAACACGTTTCGAATCGGCCAGTGCACCGGTCTGCTGAGAACTACTTGCCAGTGGTCACAAAATCTAGCGGTCACAGAAAACAGTGCAACACACGGTTGTGGTGTATGGGAGCTTATCCATTTTTAGCGTTATAGATCTAAACAACGTGCTGTACATGTAAGTGATTATAAGTGTGGGGTTTGGTTTAGTAGGCTTGTGTTGTTGTTGTTATTATATATAAATATAGTAATTTATCGTTTGCTTTAAAACGTAAAATAATTATTTAAATATGTTTCTCAATGAATAGATTAGTCGACTAATCGAAAAAAATAATCGTTAGAATAATCGTTTAAAAAATAATCGTTAGGGACAGCCCTATTTGCCAGTCAACTACCCTTGACTTAATTTCAAGATGGCGGTGCCTGGAGAACTACCTCAAGTTACTGTGTGTATAAACAGTATTTTTAGTAAACTATCTGTGCATGTCAGGGCCCTCAGAATTCTACCAATGAAGTGTGGAGCTACTTCTATGTTTGGGCAATGCTACGCCACATACTGCTAGCAGTATATGCCTGTTAGGAGCATCAGCTAACAGTAAAAAAACAAAACAAAAAGTGAAATACCTGGTTATTTTTAGTCGTTTCAATTCCAAAGGTGAAGGAGACACAGAAAAGTATCTGCATCATCTGAAAGTCTTTGCTGCTGAAATATATTGTAAGTCAGGTTACAAATTACAAACTGAAGTGTTGAGTCGTTCTACATGTGCCTGTCTCTACCCAAACCAATTATGACCCATTCAACTTTAACAAAAGCCCCTTTATGGTGAAAGGATCCTGAAAGAGAGGCAGGACAGCACCACAGATCTGTCTTCTGCATTAGGGAGACAATCAGATTAATACATTTGAATGTCTGCGTTTGAGGCCAAGATGAATAAGGTGTTGTCAACACATATGGCATATGTCCAAAAGGCAGAGACAGGCACTGTCTCTATAACAACCACCAGTGTGGAAGAAACACAACCTAAACTCATGTTATAACCCAGTAAAAACACCCCACTGCATGCATTAAACCTAAACCCCACAGTCTGTCAGCACCAGTGCTAATTAGAAGCTTGCCATGCCTTTACACTTACAAACAGAAGCTCACATGATGGATTGAGAGGAGTGAATGTCTGAGACTTTGACTGTAAGACTATTTAGCAATAACAACTGTTTAATCCCAGTCTGAGCTGGCAAGAGTTAGCTCATTTTTTAAAAAGTAACTAGAGGGGCAAAAGCTGAACAGAAAGAAGAGAGTGCTACTGTCATTGAGAGATGGATTTAAGCTGATGTCATTCTACAAGAAAAAATGCTGATAAAAGAAATATTCTGCTAAACAGGTAGATGCATTTACAGTGTTGACATGTATTTATAGTCTAGGCACATAAGCACATTGAACACATCTGTTGTAATCTGGTGACAGGGTGCTTCTACAAGCAGAAAATCTTATTGCTGAGATAAATGTTTTTAAATAAAGTGTTTATTTCTGACTGTACTATATGGCATCAGCTCAAATTTACAAACTTTAAACTGGTGTATTTTTTATATACCGTAATGTGGTGTTGGGCTGTACTTTATGATTATTTTAGTAGTTTGCTAATCTGTTGTGTATTTGTTTTGATTAGTAGTTTATTCAAGACATATTTCTGCCGTTCTCTAAATTTGCTTTCTGTGGTTAGGTCTTCTGTTCCTAGCTTTCTTTATCTCCGCTTCAAAATGTCAGAAACAGTTGAATGTGGGGTTTAAATGCCATTTGAATGCATAGAAAACATTTAAATGTTAACTGTTTTAATATTTAGTGAGCAAATGTAATCTGTTGTGTCTGTCACTTTTGGTGATGGAACTGAGTGTAAAGAGCACTTTGTATAGTGGGGTGCTGTTTAAATTAATGATGAAACTGAAATTTAAAGTTGCCTAATCGTTGCAGCCCTAATGTGGCTATATTTTGGATGTTTTGTGTGTGCTGAAGTCCAGTACAGTGAGACAGAGGATCAATGCAGGTCTCAAACTCTGTGTGAGCAGCTTAGTCTGATACCTGAAGCTGTGTGGATTAGAAGGTAGTCACACGAGACACAAACAAGCTACTGATTGATACTGAATTGAAAATACATGCTGGTACATTATAGCCAACCCAGTACCTTAACTGACCTTTTGAGTTTTCTACCTCCTTACTGGCTTGTCCAAGCACAATTTATAATAGTAGATAATGCAAAATATCAATTTTTGTTTTATTTTAATTCTCTAAATCCATTCATCTATTTGCATCCATTGCTGACACAGATGAGCAAATGCACACACAATAACAGCATGTCTAGTACCTGTAGAGAAGCACTGCATAGAGAACAGGTCAGACAGCTGACAGACAGGAGCCTATTGGCACCATGTCTAATGCCAGGAGTGGGCTAGGGGGTTGTGCTGAACAAATATCTTGACCTCAAAAATGATCAAGTGGCTGAAAGCAATCAAATCCTTATTGCAACAAATTCAGTAGAAAGTCTTGTCTAGTTACTCCAACAAAAGCAGGATACATTCTTTGCAATAGATTCAATGAATGAGCAGTTATCCCAATACTTATGGAGTATTTGTCCATATAGTGGACTTTTGCGTACCTCTAAAGTGTAAATGCATGATATAAGGTAAGATTTTGCAATGCTAGCTTACTTCATAACATTATTGATTGTTTGTTGCCATTCTAAAGCCCAAGCTTACTGTATGGTAGTAATAATATGGTAATAAATAGGGATTATTAAAATATAGGGATTATTAGTTTAAACACAGAACAAAATAAACCACTTTCTGACAACAATCTTTACATGTAAACTATTACTTAAAAAGAATATTATATTTCTAGGAATTAATACAGTAACATAATGTTGCAATACTTCAATGTGTCAATATTTTCTTTGACTGCTTTGTAACTTTAGTGGCACATTTAGCACTATATACATGAACTAATCATTACAATTAGTCAATATACAACTGAGAAATAGAAAATAGTAATTCTATATTTTGTTGATCAGTAAAAGCCTCAAAAGCACAAGTAAAGATGTAAAACTATGATTTGTGTGTACTTTTTAATAAATACAATGATCACTTGCGAAGTAAAACCTTGCTACTGACTCTGCTGAGAGCACCTGTGTTTACTCTACACCTGCTCCTGCTCTCTCGCCTCTTTTACATTTACATTTATGGCATTTAGCACACGCTTACAGAAGTCCCAAGCTGTCCAATCGGAAAACATTCCCAGCTATTGTGAACAGGCCTCCACAGGCTATGGTGTTTGCTATGCAAAAAGGATGTTTCCATATAAAATGCACAGCATTTACCAAGCACACAGGTGGGGTAGGTGACATGGCCTAAGTCCAAACATTCATCCAACTGCATGCTGGGTCAAAGTCTGACTTTGGTAACTCAAGTCGTGCAGTCGGGGCGGAATAATGTAACCTGAGCAGGACTACGCAGCTTTTGTTCCGAACGGAGCCTTCTTCAATGACAAAACCTATCAGTGCACAATGCTGCTTCCTGTGCTGCCCTCCTGAATTATTCAGCTGTCATCAAAGCACAACATTTTCTTTGTACGACACAGGTGTTTTCAGAAAGGAGCAATATCGGGCTTCCATTTCTTTCCTCGTCAGTCCTGTGTGTTTTTTGTACTTTTACTTTCTAGAAGCTGTGTACATGTAAATGTGCTATACATATTTTGCTTTAGAACGTCCAGTATTTGGATGACAATGGCATCCTGAGTGACTTACATTTGAATCATGTTCCACAGGAAGCAGAATTTAGTATTAGAAAGAGTCTTGCCCCAGGACTCTTATTGGTGTAGTGTGATATGTCATGTTTTTATGTGGGTTGAAAATTAAACTCTAATTTGCCATGGAGAAGGTAGTAATGGTACCCACTGTAATATCCACAAATGTTGTTAGTTTTAAACCATTTAGAAACTACAGAATCTGAACATTTATTTAAATATTGTAGTTGCATATCCTGATCTAATATAAGTAGATCTAACAAAGCAAACTCCAGTTTAGTAAAGTGTTAGTAAAGTGTTTACTATGGACCATAGAGTCCAAATGTATTGGTAGCCTTATTATCCCTAGTGTAAACAGTGTCAGTCTGTACTGCTGTAGATAGCTGCTCTGCTTGGTATTGGACTCAATGCTGTCATTCATTTATCGAGTGCTTTGGCCTTTAGTTATTCTTTACTGGTTGCTTTATTGACTTTTGAGTGCATTGGTTACACTGGGCCCTGCTATTGTGCATACGTAGCATACCCAATATACCCCTAAGCTCTGTGTGTGTATATGTATGCAAAAAGTTTAGTCCTGAAATGTTTCTTACTATTAAATATTATACAGGCAACTGTCAGAACTATCATAACAAAGTGGAAGCAATTCAAAATAAAGCAATTCACTCGCTCAACAAAAAATAACACAGGGGGGTCTGCAGAGTCAATTGGTACTGACCTACAAACTTCATGTGGCTTTCAGACTGGCTCAAGAACAGTAGAGAGCTTTAAGGAATGGGATTCTATAGCAGAGCAGCTTCAGCCAAGCCTTACATTACCAAATGCAGGCGAGCCGATAATTTTGCCAAAGTAATGTGAATTAAAAAATCAAACATTATAGTTACCACATTAGGATTGTTCTGTCATTACTAGAGTAGCTGAAGATAAAAGACCACTGTTTTTGTTAGCTTAATTCCTCCGAGTGGTCCAGCGGGCTAAGTACTGCCACTGTGATCAGGAGATCGCAGGTTCGAATCCTGTTTATGTAGCTTGCCATCAGCTGCCAGAGCCCCGAGAGAGCACAATTGGTCTCGCTCGCTCCCCACATCACTCCAAAGAGTTATGTCTCTCCAAAGAGTGATGTCACACTCTTCAAAAAGTGATGTCGATCAGCACAAGGCATCTGTAAGCTGATGTATCGGAACAGAGTCGCTGTGCTTTCCTCCAAATGCGCTGTGGTGCTATTCCGCAATGCTGCATCAACAGCAGTTTGAAAAGAGAAAGTGGCTGACTTTACATGTGTTGCAGAAGGCATGTGCTAGTCTTCACCCTCCTGGTGTTGGGGCATCACTATTGATAGGGGGAGTCATAATGAGTGGGTTGAGTAATTGGATGTGTAAATTGAGGGTGAAAATGGGATAAAATAAAAATAAATTTGTTAGCTTACCTATCCTAGGTTATGTAAGTTAACTTACGTTAGCGTTAATAAAATGAAGACAAATAGATGCAGAAACACTGTTATCTATTGTATTGGCAATTTTTGTGCATATATTCCTTTTATATTTAACAGAAACGAACTGATGATAATACTAGCGTTTTACAACGATATGTAATATCATGGTATACCGATATATCATCCTGGCATTATAAACAGGATACTAGGTTAGCTCATCTCCCTCTAAACTGAGACACAAAGAAATACAGCTAGCTTAGAGCAATACAGACTGAGAGAGGTTTATGAGGCCTTTAGCTTTTAACACTAAGCTTAATTCAGCTTAATTACTGTTTAGCTACGTTTTAGAATCACTTATATTTATATTTTAACACTGTTTTAAAGTAGAAGATTTTTTATGTTTTTTCTCTCTCTCCTCAGTCTGTTATTATAGCAAGGCTGGTTTAGCAGCAGCAGCAGGAGCAGGTTCACCTCAGAGAGGCGGACCCGAGGCTCTCAGAGCATCATTTCTACAGGAGAAGAGGAGAAATTACCTCAGAGCGACCCGCACCGAGCTCTCGTCCTGTCCCCCCGACATTTTCCCTCCGTCTCAGCGCCGTTAAGCCAAAAACACCGCAGAATCCCGGGCATATACTCGGATTTACCGCTCCCGGTAAGCCTCCGCTGGCCGGCAGGGACGGTAAACTCGCAGCTCGGCCGTTAAAAGGCGCGAAAAAGCTGTCTCGCGCCGCTCCTTCTCAGCTTCACATGGTGAAATAAAGCTATTTCTGAGGAAATAATCTACTCGGATAGGTTCACACTCTGCTGAAGCGCTTCTCCCCGCCGTCCGCAGGGTTAACGTTACATTTCCACCGGCCCGGTCCTCCCCCTGCACAGGCAGCGGCCGCTCAAGCCTGTCTCAGCAGCGCTCAGCAGCGTTCATTTGTCCTTGCGTGACGATGAGACCGTCACCAGACCACGCCCCTGACCGTGCATAACCACGCCCACCTGCTCCACACTATAAATAAAGCATGAAAAGCACCTGGTCCTAAAGTTTGTGGACACCTGTCTGTGACACGTTGTATCTCAACATTATTTCACATAATCAAGGTATTAAAACACTCTCTACAAAACAAGAAAATCAAATCTGCACATCACACTCTAGCCACTTTACTAAATACCCATATATGCACATGTTTTTTTTTGTTTTTTTCAGTTTTGTCATTATCTGCTGATACCTGCATTGTCTGCTGCACTTTTTGCACATTGTTTTATTCATCATCATTGCACTGCATTTTTATCTTCAATTTGAAAAAAAAATACAGCTCTGGAAAAAAATAAGAGACCACTTAAAAATGATGAGTTTCTTTTATTTTACCATATTGAAAACCTCTGGAATGTAATTAAGAGGAAGATGGATGATCACAAGCCATCAAACCAAGCTGAACAGCTTGAATTTTTGCACCATGAGTGGCATAAATTTATTCAAAAGCAGTGTGTAAAACTGTCTCTTATTTTTTCCAGAGCTGTATATCTTAACATTATTTCACATAATCAAGTTTTTTTCAGTTTTGTCATTATCTGCTGATACCTTCACCTCTAGCACATTGTTTTATTCACTATTGCATCATCATCTTTTTTATTATCTACAATTAGATTGTAATTATTGAGCACAGTGATATGTGTATATTTGTAGATAGGATTTTTTATTTTTATTTTGCAATGCCAGCTGGGATTGGCTCCAGCGCCCCTGCGACCCTGACGGATATAGCGGGTATTGACAATGGGTGGATAGATGGATGGATGGAAGGATATCTCTACAGATACCGTGTATAGATAATAACTGTGACTTTTTTTCTATGTATTATTGTTTGCATTACTGTACTGTATTGTGTAACTGCTATTGGCTGATAAAAAAAAACTGTCTATCTTTAATAATAATTATGATTTAAACTTGACAAAATGTGTTATTTTAAATACACAAACAAACCTCTAGATATATATTGATATTTTTTCTTGCTGCTTTATTTACGGTAACACTTCTGGTGCATGTTTGGGAAGAGGATCACTGTTATAAGTGTTAAAAGCGCCTGTGTTAAGTTAAACACAGAAAAACAGCGCCACACTTTGGCAGTGCGTCGATCAGTACTGCATAATTCAGAAGCAGAACACTCATTCTTTCTTTACTGTATAAAGTGTGGTTTGGTTTTCCAGCCAGTAGATGGCGGCGTGGAGCTTCCCTTTTTCATTCAGGACCCATATTTCAGACCTAAATATATTTATGTTCTAAAATTAAAATACAAAGATTCATATTCCAAGGTGTGAACAGTCTTGGAAGTGAACAATCACACACAGGCCTAGTATACTGAATCACTATCAATATATAATATTTATTTTAGGTCTATTTAAGCTGACTCTAAACCGCTGACTCGCCTCTTGGTCAGTGATGTCAAAGGTTTCGCATTGTTTAATAGTGTGATATAATTCAACGACAATAAAACATTGCAATGTCATTTTTCCAATATCGTGCAGCCCTAAGTCCAATAATAAAGACAACCTGCACAATATGATCGTTATTATTTTATTAACTGGACAGCTGAGCATTTCTGCTCAGGGTTCACATACTCACAGGCAGATTTCAACCCTTACTTGTATAGATACTGTTGTATACAAACAGTACATCCTTATGACATGCAAAAGAGACATTGTCCATTTAATCATTCAGTAGCAGAGGCAGCCTGCCAATACACTACATTTCTCTTGGTTTGGCTCAGTCAGACTCACCTAGCTGAAAGGTCAAATGATAATAATAAAAAAAAAACATCAGTTCTCCACACTGCCTCATTAATCATTATATGCCCCCAAAAAGGGCACTGGTTGGTGGTCATTTCATAAAGTCACACTTTTACCGGAAATTCATTACATCAGCAGCATGTCCCTGAATCTCGAGGGTAGACAAAATAAGATTACGGACCTCCTGTTAAAATATAGGCCGTCTTACAGTGAGTTCAGACATACAAAATCATCCTATTTACACTGCTGGCGATACATGTCTGAACTATTCATGCTGTTTTAAATGATGTTTTAAGGAGCTATAGTACTACATACAGTATAGAGGAGAATAAAATGGGCACTGCTTGTTAATTCCTGATCTGACCATCTGGAAACTTTAAAAAGGCATATTTTTATTTAAACTAACAAAAAAAGCAAAGATCTTAAAGCTAGCAAATTCCAACTAATGTTAAAGTTTCTGGCATCCAACATTTGCTTCATACACCAGAAATATACCACAGGAGAATAAGATCATGGCGATCCACCATGATCTTATTGTCTTTGCAGCTAATGCTACGTTCCATTTTTCCTTGACTGTCGTAATTTCATAAGATAAAGATTTTAACTGGAACTCCCCCCAAAAGTTTAATTTGTTAAAAAAATAATAATAATTGGAAGTGTCCCAATAACAGAATTCAAGATGGCAGTCCCGCAAGTCCTTTTAGGCAGACCAGTTTACTATTTGGCCATCTTTGCAACACAACCCGGAACTTATTTCCAGGCAAACAAGACCGACTTTCATCTGTTTGAATGGTGAGTGACCAAAATACTGGAAACTAAACCTCGGATTATTATTTCAGAAACGTATTTTAAATCAGTGATACAATCTCATAAAAACAACATGAAAACTTTATAGTGTTTGGCTCAACAGCAAACGGGGGCTTCCCCACCAGCACCTTGACTCTCCTCTGCTTTTGGCACAACCAGCAAGCAGATTTACTGTTTTTGCTGAAGGGCAGGACTTTAGCCTTGAATAGGCGCTATGGTTAGCGTTATAAGAAATCCCATTTATACATCAGTTAGTGGCCATTAATGTCTCTGGTTATAAAGAGTTTATTAGCTCTTCTATCTGTATCTCATTAAATTTGTCATATGCACAGTCCTGTACAAGTTCTACCTGTGGGCATGTTTCCATTGTGCTTGGATGAGCAAAATACTGTATAAAGCATTGTTATAAGCTGATATTGCTAGGAATGCTAACCTAAAGCAATACTAATGTTAATCTGGGACAGTAATAGCAGTGCTAACATGAGGCAATGCTAACAATGCTAACATGGGGAAATGCTAAAAATGCTAACCTGGGACTTAAAAACTGGGACATATTTTGGTTAGATATTTAATAAAAGCACAGGTAAATGGTTGTCAAATCAGTTGTGGTTTAAGCCTTGTTAAAACTTGTTAAAAACTCCTTAGCTAACTGTTTTAAAATAGTATCAAATTATTTAAATATTTAACTGGAATGCCATTAACTCGATGTGACTTCATTCCCAGCTCTGACATCCAACTTTCAAGGTAAATGGAACACAGCGTAAAGGTAGTCAATTGTGCAGACACACTGCACACAGTGCCTTGGTTTAGAAATCCCATAATAAAATGAATTTGCTCAGAAGTTTCTGGGAGGTATACCTGATCTGATTTGTTCACACATGTTTAGCATTTTTTCTGATCACATGAAGTAATAATAAATAAATGTGGCTTTCACAATTCAAAGTAGAAGAAAAAAAGAACAATCAATACAAATCAATAGTCATTGGTCCACAGAAACAGAACCATACAGGACAGCATTATTACAGTCAAAGTGCTTTTTGCATTCAACTATTATACACAGAGTTACCAGTTTATTACAGCAACATCTAGCATGTACCTACACTTGTTGGCCATTTCATCTGAAACACATACAGGTTTCTAAAAGGTTTAAAAAATGGGTCTTTGATCGATACCATAGAAGGGACCATTTTTGGATCCATTATTGTTAACCATTATTGCAAAAAAAAATTATTGAAACATGGAGAGATTTTTGTTACAGTGAAAAAATACTTTTTAATATGACTTGGACTTTCAGACATACTTTCAAGTTGAGACAGGCTACTGTCACACATTAAACAACAGAACAAGTAAATGAAGCGGTGTTGTGCCTAAATCTGATGCTTTTCTATTTGTAATTTTGTAAAATATTACTGTTTTTTTTTATTGTATAGCCCAAACATGGGGTCTTTCAGGGTGTTTTGTTCACACTAGCCTTTTTTTCCAGAACTGGGTATGTTTTGTCCAATGTTAAAGCTGTTTTGGAGCTTGGGAGAGGTCCAAAGTATCAAAATCGGTCCTGGAGTCCTACAATCAGTGGTCTGGGCTTCATATCTACTGAACTATGGTGGTTTCAGTGCAGGTGTAAAAGCTATCCTCTCCTTGTGTGGCATGTAGGGTCGTGTAATTGGTTCAGTTTGTAATGTGATGCTTCCATTTATCACAGAACTTCCTTTTCCATCAGTAAATCCTAATAAAACCACTCTATGATAGGATTGGAGTGAGGATACTGTATTAAACTGAACTTTGTGGAGTAAGAAATGCAGAGTGGACTCATCTATATGGGACAACTGTGAAAATGTCCTTAGAGAAGGCCAATTAACCCTCCCTACTACTAGCACACCACCTTCTTTTTGATCTGCCACCAATGGGTGGCAACCAATGAACTAGGAGGATAACAACAGAACTCAGCTCTGGTACGGCCAGGATCAGAATCTACATTACTGCCTTAGTCTCCTGAGCTACTCGGAGCACTGCCAGATGCTGTCTGGCTGTATTGGCTGGTATACTGTTCTACTAGCACCAGATACACATCATGGCAGTGCCAGTGCTTACTGAAAATGGTCCATCAGTATATGTGGTCAGTGGTGGTTCAGAAGTGGCTCCATTCATTTGCAATAAAGAATGACTTACACTCTGTAATTGTATATCTGCAAAGTGAAGCTGATATGATACATGTTTCTACTAAAACTGCCAAAAAGTGTAGGTACAAAGTAGGTGTATGGTGTACCTAGTAAACAGACAACCCTGAGCATATTTCACAGCATTTTTCTTAAAATATTAAAATATTAATTTTGTTCAGAGAGTTTGTGCCAGGGATGCCCATGAGGCAGAGAGAAGGTGAAACGATACAAGCATCAGGCTGGAAGATCAAGTATCAGTTTTGATCTTACCTCTACACTCTACACTAAAAAAATAAAAATGTGCTACAAAGGGTTCTAAATGAACTATTTTTGGTTCAAAAAGAACTTTGTTTGTAGAAAATATAAATGAAAAGAGAAATAAGAACCTTTCAATAGACCCTTTTAAACACTTAACAGACCCAAAAAACGCCTTTTCTATGGCATAGCTCTGCAGCACATTCATTTTTTAGAGTGTACAGCGCTTTTGAAAATGTAGAACCAAGCTGCTACACAAATCAATCTGAAAACAATCTAAAATTACCTGTATTATTTCTCAGTACCAAAAGAATATTACTAACAATGGGCCTCATTCACCAATCATGTACTTAAAACCACTTATGCAGTGTTCACAAAGATTCTGACATTCATTAATGTTTTCTTAATTTGATCACTAATCAATTTGTCCAATTTACACTGACAACAGGATCAGTCATTATAAAAGCAGAAAAGTTCTGCAATTTAACCCTTTAATAGGCATTGTATCCACACAGTATACCTTATTTGCAGAGGTGAAAAGTTTATTAGTAATTTATAATTTTTAGTGTAATTTTTAAAATAGGTAATTTTACTTTTACTCAAGTTCATTTTGACCCAAGTAATTTACTTCACTACATTGGAAAACTCCTCATTATTAAGTAACAAATGAAATGCTGGAAAAAAAAACTAATTGTCTGAATTAGAAAAAAAAAAAAAGAGTTTTGTTCTCCATGGCAGCGCAGCTGAACTTTTCCTAGCAATGTTAATTACGGTAAAGAAAAAAAAATGGATTATAGAAACCTATGCCACTTGTTTTTGAAAATGTTTTATGGGGTGGTTTGAACAAATACTGCGTGAAAGGTCCAAATTATTATGTAGAATAATAATTCATTAAAAATATTTGATTTATGATTTGTACTTTCTTTACATAAAATAAATAAAAGTAACCATGTAACTTTTACTCAAAGTACATTTTAAAATTGAGTACTTTTTTACTTTTACTCGAGTAGATTTTTAGATGGGTACTTTTACTTGAGTAGAATTTTAGCAAAGTAAAGGTACTTTTACTTAATTACAATTTTTCAGTACCTTTTCACCTCTGCTTATTTGACATTCAATTTTCTTTAATAACAAAAGGGCAAATCCCATCTTTGGCTGTTTGACCTTGTTCCCCTTATTAAATAAAGTATGTAGCTGCAAATACTGTACATACACAACATTGTTAATTTAGAGAAAAGGTTATTATTTTATAAAGGCTGAAAGAAAAAAAAAACAGTATAAAAAAGCTTGCTGCCATGATACAGCTCTTCTGACATTTTCTTAGAACTGCATGGCCATTTTCACGCTCTACACCCACTTATATTTACTGCAGATTGGGAAAAATATGACGGTGCATAAACCCCTAAAAGTTCAGATTGACAATTTCTTTGCTGGCCTGAATTAAATTGTATGTGCTTTAAATTTAGATATTTTTAATTAAATTCTTTACATAATAAGATATGAACTAAATGAACTGGACATATTTCCATTACTGTTCCATTCCATTAATGTTGATTAAACACTGCCTGGACAAAAAAAAGTTCAGGTCACACACTCTAATATTTAGTTGGACCGCCTTCACTATGGCATTGTTTCAATAAGCTTCTGCAATGTCACAAGATTTATTTCAATCCAGTGTTGCATTAATTTTTTCCCCAAGATCTTGCTGCATTGATGATGGTAGAGTCTGACCACTGCAGAAAGCCTTCTCCAGAACATCCCAAAGATTCTCAATGAGGTTAAGGTCTGGACTCCGTGGTGCTTCCTGAACCACTCTTTCACAATTCCAGCCCAATGAATCCTGCCATTATCATCTTGGAATATGCCTGTTCCATCAGGGAAGAAAAAATCTATTGATGGAATAACCTGGTCTATATTCAGTATATTCAGGGAGTCAGCTGACCTCATTCTTTCAGTACATACTGTTGCTGAACCTAGACCTGCAGACCAACTGCAGCTTTAACCCCACATCATTTACTTAAATCCAGGTGGTGACTTTTGTTTTTGGCCAGACAGTGTATTCTAATTTTATTGTACTCCTGTATTCATTTTCTGTAACTGGGCAAGTCATCCAGCTGGTTACTAGGTGGAACAAAGGTTCAGAAACATAATTTGTACCATTTTCTTTAAACATATGTCTTTGTGTGACTGTTAAAGGGTTAAAAGCACATTTTAAGAAAATGTTGGTGAATGAGGCCCAATTTCACAAATTAGGGGAAAAAGAGACAGTATATTATATTAAACACAAATTAAACTATCAGATTTAAGGATTGGTTTAGTGGTTAGGTTTTAAGTATTTCTGTAAAAATATCATAGTTAATATCACCTAAAATCTGTAGTGTCCAGTAAGAAATCAATATTTTCTAACTAGAAATATATCTAAAAAGTAACAATAACAGCTGTTACTGTCACCAAATAAGACATACAGCAGTAAAACCATAAACGTCACTAAAATGTTCTGAAGCAGTGGTTTGTTAAAGTACCAAAATACTCAGGATTACAAAAATGGAACTATGATGACCAGATAAAACAGATAAAAGAAAAAACAATATTAAAGTGACGTGAGTTTAAAACGTATGTTTAACACTGCAGTAGCACAGGAGGATGTGCGTACTGGGTTCTGAGGGTAACACTGCGGCTCAGTCGCTCACTCCTCCTCCTCGGGTTCCTCTGTTTTTAGAACAGAATCCTCTCCCAGGATCTTGCACAGCTCGTTCAGACGCAGCTGCATCTTGGGAATTCCAGCCAGCTGAGACTCCAGGCGCTGTTTCTCCTCGGTCAGAGAGAGACGAGTGGCCGTGTCCAGCTGCTCAAACCGCCATCCCCCCTCTCCATCAAACTGCAGGAGGTGAGTGTGGTACTTCCTGTGGGAGAGAACAGACAGAGAGAGAGAGAGGTGAAGATGAGATGTGTCATTAATTATTGCTATTAATTAGTGTACAATTTTGGTGGTAAGTTTACATACACTTATCATGGACATGAATATTATGGCAAAATTGGGACGTGCTAGTGATTTTCAGTTATATAAACAGTTTTTAAATATTTTCTGTGGCAGAATGAAATACAACAGAAATCATTATAAGATAAAAAACTAAAATTAGGGGTACTATTAAAACACCACTTGCTTAGCATGCTGAAAGTTCCAAAATGTTAAACAAATCGACAAAGCATATGGAAGCCTCCAAGTTGCACACTAATTACTAATACTAACTAGTTTTTAATTATGAAGTATGTAGTGTAAATACAAGTGTACAATTTGAGTATACTCAAATATTTACAATATATACTCAGAACCAGAGAACCAAAAACCTCAGAGTTGCCAGGCAGTGTAAAAGTGTATTAGTGTAATATACTCAAATACTCACGATAAATACTCAGAACCGTTTTTTGAGAGTTGTTACACTCGACACTATTATCTCGCAATAAAATGTACCACAGTAAGGATCTGCCATATTTTATCATACGCAATAATATTGCTAAAAAGTCTGACACGGTAAGAAAAACTAGTGAACAACTTCATACAATCATGATAATATGTTTGTGTTTATTTTGCTATTTACTGTATTCATATTTAATTGTTCGTTTGCAGTTTATTTGAACAATATATTAGGAATGCACGGCCAATACTCGCTGACGAATTTATTGTATGCTAAAAAAAGGACTAACGATCACTGGTAAAACAGCTACAATTAGCCTACAGTGGCTGCCCTACTTTAAAATCATTTTTAAGCTAATTTTTATTGATTTTTATTAGATTTATATTTACAAATTTATGTTACAAATGTGTATATCAGATATCGTATCATATGCAATAATATCATCAAAAATACTGAAACAGTAAGAAAACTTTGTGAACAACTTGAATATTGTGATACTGATTTTGTGTTTATCTAGCTAATTACTGTATTTGTCTTCAATTGTTTGCAGGTTATATGAACAAAATATAAGGGATGCACAGTAAATTTGGCCAATATTTTAAATTGATAATTGCTTACATATTTATTGTTTGCTGGAAAAGGACCAAGTGCCGCTGGCCACACTAACGTAATTGGCCTACTTTAAAGTTAATTTATTTAAGCTAATTTTTATTTCTTTTTGTATTAGTTTATTAGTAGTTATAGTTTTAGTCAAGTCTCTCTATAAGTTACAAATGTGTATATAACCACATATTCCCACATTGGTCCATCCCTACTAAATATACAAGATTGTTTTGCGCAATTTTTTCTTATTATTTTACTTTATTTTTGTTACATTATTTTTATTTTATATAAAATTAAACTAGTCTAAGTAAAAAACTGTTTTCAATTTTTTTTTGTTTTTAGATTTTCTACTGAATGTATGCAGCAGTATATTCTTGATAATATATATATATTTTTTTTTTTAAGTTTTGTCATATTGTCAAGAATATTGTTGTTGTCAAAGTACCATGACATATTGTGATATATTTTTAGGGCCATATCATCCACTCCAACACAGAAAGCTAAGCTTAATGATGCTACCAAATGTGGCATCTGGACATGGTACATCTTGCTAAGGGACTGTTGCATCTGTATTTCTGACCCTTTATGTATTAATTTGACCCTCTGTTAGTCTCAGAAAAACACAAAAAGCCCAATATTGCCATCACATTCATGCCAATAATTAGTGTATCAAATTTACAAATGTAATGTCTTATTATTATTTGCAGCTGAATAATACATTGTATTTTACAAAAAACAAGAGGAATTCACCAGGTTTTATATATAATCTTTTTTTCTTTTACTTGAATATTGTCCCTAAACCAAATTAAAATATGTTTATTTAAATGTTACAAGTGTGACGTGTTTAATCCTCACCACAGAGAGGGTCTATGGGTAATAGACAGCAGAGAGATTCCAGCATCTTTCGCAGCCTGGAAGATTTTTCCCTCCACATCAATACTGACGGCACTCGTGCACTCATCCAGCAGGGCGTACTTCGGCCTAAAATAAAGATTCAGAATTTAGAAATGTAGGTAGACTTCAGACACACAGTGGCCTATTTTTAAACTCAGCGCAGTGAGATGTTTTACCTCTGGTAGAACATGCGAGCCATTCCCATCCGCTGCTTCTCTCCTCCAGATAGAACGTCCTTCCAGTCCACCTCTGCCTCCCAGCCTGCAGACAGGAATTTTAAGTCATCTTAGGCAGAGACCTTACGAATGAGGAGACAGGCCACTGACTGCTATATCATTGGGATTTGTCATAACGCTAATTACGGTGCCTGTTTCAGCAAAGTCACATCCTTCATCTAAAACAGCCAATCAGTTTGCTGGTTATGCAGAGAGTCAGTGTTCTGTTGGGGAACCCCTCCCTCACTTAGTAGCCATAACAAACAGAAGAATTTTTTTTTGTATGTTATTAAGTGACTATAAACTGTTAACGATGTTTTTATCAGATTGTATCAGTGGTTTAAAATATGTTTTTGAAATGACAATCCAACATTTTGTCTCCAGCATAAACAGTCACTTTGCAAAGATAACTGCCGAGTGAACTGACTTGCCAATAAGGACTTAGGTCAACCATGAAGTTCTGTCAAACACTGCTTTGGAAATCATATACATAGATTTCATTAAGTTATAGTGCTAGATTTTATATAAAATTTAAAGTGCGCATATCATGGAAAACCAAATTGTGCCCCGTAAAATAGGCGATATTTTTTAACTCTCCAGCCCAAATAGTCCTCATATGTAAAACAATAGGTTTAGGACAATATATTGATATCTCATTGATATCTTACTGTTTAATCCTACTGTATTGCATCTATATGTGGTGTAGACATTTGCGCTCTAAACACCCTAAGACTGACCCCTCAAATTTAACTTTCTAAAGTTACTGCTTCATTATTCTGATAATAAAATGAACAGAGTAAACCTGTGGTGAAGAATATTGGTTGTAAAATTATGTGAAACTGACACCAATAAATCCATAAATCCTGGTATTGCTTAGTAGTTAGACAATAGTTTCTTCTCTATTGCAGTTGCAAAGACGCTCCATCCAAACACATCAAAAGCCTTTTATATGTCAGTGCTGTCAGGCAGTTTCTCTAAAATCATTTCTAAATGGCTTTATGATTGGAAAATGGAATGGAAAAGAAAAGCTGTGAAATTACTTTTATTCAATTATTTTACACATTTTTGCTCTGCTAAGTTCTTTATCATTCTGGAGATATGAGTTTTTTGCAGGAGAGCAATATACAGAACAATATACAGTATCAGTCTTAAAGGCTGATACAAAAACCATGCAGGATTGGTTCTTTTAAAGTGCTTCATGCTCTTTGACCAATTTATCTCCTAAGCAGTATCTCCCAGACCAAACTACAGTCAGTTCAGAAGGACAAATCTACAATAGTTATGTTTTTACTTTTTTTTATTCTCATGCCTTGCACTAGGGGGCATGGGCCACACTCTTAATTTTTACTGGTTTAATACGACCATGTCAATGTGCAAGTGTGACATGACAAGCTCATACTCATATTTTAAACAAGTTCATATTCATTAAGAAACAATAATACTAATGTTTAGGGGTTCAGACCTGAATCCCATTGAAAATCTCTGGAATGTAATCAAGAGAAAGACAAATGGTCACAAGCAATCAAACCAAGCTGAACTGCTTGATTTTTTTGCGCCAGGAGTGGCATTAAATCCTCCTAAAAAAAAGCAGTGTGTAAGATTGGAAGAGTGGTGGAGAGCATGCCCGGATGCATTAAAGCTGTGATTAAAAATTAGGGTTATTCCAACAAATATTGATTTCTGTACTCTTCTTGAGTAAAACAATAGTTTTGTTGCTTTTAAATAAATATAAATGAGTTTTGACAAGTTCTTTTTTATGCAAATAAATGCTCTAAATGACTAAATTTATTTGGAATTTGGGAGAAATGTTTTCAGTAGTTTAACATATACCTATAAATAGTGAAATCAGAAACAAATAATCATTTTGAATTGGTCTCTTTTTGAATTGGTATTTTTTTCCAGAACTGTATATGCGATATAGTAAACAATATAATTTCTATACAATCAATATACAATGCTTAGTTATTACCAAAACTGCCTAGAAAAGGTTAACGTGGCATCTAGTCACAGGCTTGATCTGTAACAGCAATCAATCAATCACACTCAGCTGTTGAGTGATTTACCCTGGCCCAAAGATTATATTCTTTATTCTTAAGTAATTTTTTAGCATTTATTTTAGCATATATATATATATATATATATATATATATATATATATATATATATATATATATATATATATATAAGGATGCAAAGTAAAGACTGAAAGTTAAGAAGCTTTTTAGTTTGTCTGTAAAGTTCTTTATCATTCTGCAATATACAGTACACTATAAAGTATCAGTCTTAACCCTAGTGTGGTGTTCATATTTTTGTTACTCTTTTACTTTGTTACTTGTATTTAATTCAGCCAAATTAAGCAATTTTACATTAAAATGCTTTACACATGCTTGCTTCACCTAAATTGCAAGCAATATAAACAGCTTACATGGTTAATATTCGCTCTTTACCTTTCTTATGTTACATTTCTTTCAAAAAGTGCTACTCTTTTTTTTGTTCTTTAATAAAATGTAAAAGAAAATGAATTAAACTCAAGATATGAGTAGAAAATTTGTTTAGTTTCAAATTTACAAATGAAGCAATGTTTATTAACCCCTGGCCAAACATACTGTATGTAATATAAATGTGTAGGGGGGGGGGGGTGTACAGTGTGTGTTTATCGAAAACGTGTTTTGATATATGTTTTTCCACAAAAAATGAGCCAATGCCAATGAGTTTGAGTTAGAAAAAATATTTTTTAGTATCATTTGATGAAAAATGAAAACGGGTCCCACAGACCCGAACACCACACAAGGGTTAAAGGCTGATAAAGTAATGTTTTAGTGCTTTGTGCTCTTTGACCAATTTATCTTCTGAGCAGCATCTCCCATATTGAACTACAGTCAGTCTAGAAGGTCAAAAAGTTTAACTTCTTATAAAATTAAATTAAATAATATTCCATTTAATAAAATACCTTATGCCGTCCCCTAGGAGGCCAGAGTTGCAGAATAAAGACTACTGTTCAAGCCCATAAAGCGCTGCCAGTGTACAAAATGGAAACATGTGATATCTTACATGTAGTAAAAGCTATATCCCACAAATCACAAGCACTTTAACCACACTGTGGGTGTGTGTAATAAACGCTGCATGCTTCTAATCCACACTAAGATGTTGTAAGAATCTGTGACACTGTAGCACTCAGAAGTATTTTCATAATCAGGATTATAAAGATTGCTTTAGTTGAATTACCTTCAGCTAGAAAACTCACACACACACACACACACAAACACACACACACAGCTCATTCATAGACCTTCACCCCGAACAACCTCATTAAGCCTCAGTGTCGTTATAAAAGCCTCGCTGGTGCCACAATAACAAAGCTCTTGTTTCCAATTAACAGAGCACAAGCCTGCTTTATACATCAGAAGCTTTCTGAGTGGAGAGGTGTTGAGTAAACGCTGGTCAGCCGCGCCGCTGTGGCTGTGTAGTGGACGTACCTCCTTCTCGGGACACGATGTGGTTCAGGTTGACGATGTCCAAGATGCTTTCCAGATCCTTGTCTCTGAAGCCTTTCTCATGCATGTCCTCTAATGAGTCGGGATAGATCACCTGGTCCCGCAGCGTCCCCACAGACATGTAAGGCCTAAACACACACATTACAACACAGTGAATAATTTAAATTAAGCATTTAACAGATTAATAAAAGACAATATTAGACAGGTCAAAGGCCAATGTAATCATGTTATAGACAAGTTATAGACAATGTTAGTAAGATTAGAGAAAAGTTATAGCCATTAAAGGGCTCATTCCATCATTTTTTCATTCATTTTAAAATGAGTTTAGTCTAGTTGTGGTCTCTAGTACAAATGAATGCTATGTGAGCTGTTTTTTGTGAAAAAAAAAAGTGCTCTGGTGAGCCTGTATAACGCTGCCTTAGTCCAGTGGAGGAGTGAGCGCAGAGAAACCATAGGATTTTGGTTCATGCTCAAGAATATTCATACATGCAAACATATCGCCTCTGACTGGCTAACAGCACTGCAACACCAGCAAGGCGAACAACAGTTAGAAACGTTTTTAAAAAAAGACATTTATACTCTAACAACAGTCTTTGTCATGCCATATGTTACTTTACAACATGTGTAATACCCTGCTAAGTGCAGTTCAGCCACTGACATAGTCTCAGAGTCTCTGTAATATGCCAAATCCACCGGGGATCCTATGTAAACCTATCGAAACACACAGAGGTAGGTAGTCCAGATCCAGAAAGTAAAAATCCACCCCGGGGTTTTGTTAGCTAAACTGCAGCAGGTGGATTTTTACTTTTAACTAGTGTAAACAGAACTGTTTTATACATACCTACAGTACCTCTCTCAATTGTACTTCGCTGATGGTGTTTTTATCGACAAATTCTAACCATTCGTTCCTTAGCTCTGAATTACTGGGCAAAGCACATAACAATGATGTGTTATTTGCACAAACAACACAGGAACAATCTGCCATGCTGTTCCTAGCACTGTTAGCTCCTGTCTGATGAGACGTGACGGCTTTAGCGCTGCCTGTGGATGGTTGTGCTAAAGCCAACACATGTCTTCAGTGTACTGGTGATAGGTAGAGGTAGCCTACCTTATCACACATACATTATTTAAATTACAGACAGAAAATAGATGTGGCTTAACCTCAAAATGAGTTTGAGGTATTTGAAATGTATGTATTTAATGACAACAGACTAGAGACATAAAGTATCTATGACCGTATGTCAATATATTTATGTTTGTGTGTGTGTGTGTGTGTGTGTGTGTGTGTGTGTGTGTGTGTATGACACATAAACGTGAATATGCAAGATGTCGCATTGTCACCACCCCACCTCATTCCCAATTCCACAACACCTGGTATAAGGCGTTAGGTTAATTTAATCCATTTCCCTTTCATGTAGCTAATTACATAATTACACAGCTCTTCGTTACTGAGCTGTGACAGCAGTAAAACTGGTGCATGTGAGCGTTACGATGCCATAAACACAAGTGCTCCCTCTTTCTCTTCCTGTTTCTGATCAAAAATTCACTGCTCTCCAGGGCCCGTTGTGTGTGAGAGTGTATGTGTGTGAATGTGTGTGTGTGAGTGTATGTGTGCGAGCCTGTGTGTGAGACTGCAGGATGCGGTAAATATTTCACAACTAGTGGATTATATTTCCTGCCTTCAGTTACTGCTCTCTACTGTTACCTTCATCGCCACGTGGGACACAACATGTTGGAGAGTCAGACAGTGTGTGTGTGTGTGTGTGTGTGTATTGGTACACCACCAATATTTATTATTTTTCAGATTCTCCAATTAATTAATCAATATGTTTAACCTCTTGAACCCTAGCTTTATTTGATACCATTTTGCATATTTTGCGGCATCCCACAAAGTTCTATCTCACAGCCAATGAAACTCATGATGCAGTAATGCAGTTATGAGGGTGACTGTTGTAAAATGCATGTCAACACAACAATTGTACAGAATAATAATGGTTTCAAAGTAGGGGTGTGCCATATCATATCGTATGCTATAATTTCGCCAACATTTTTGAATATCGTGAACGATATTTTACTCTAAAAATATCGTGCCATATCACCCACCCCCACTTATTACATCAGGGTACCACTTTTTTCACACTGTTTTCATTTTCCATTATATATCTACTAGAGACAGATTACGAATGTCCAGTATCACTTATTTTACTTAATCCTGGTTACATAGAGATATTTAGAGGGCATTATAAGTCATCATGACATTCTGGATCATTCACTTCTGTTACAAATCTGATCAAATTCTTGTATTTTTTTATATCTTAGGTAGGGGTGTGATATATATCATATGCAATAATAAAATGATTTTTTCATTTTGTTGCAGTAGTGTGTTCTTGAAAAAAAAAAATTATATTGCCACGAGTATCGTTATCGCGATACTACCATGAAATATCGTGATACTACTTTAGTGCCATATCGCCCACCCCTATTCCAAAGTAGATATTGAATAATACAGAGCATATTTGAAATTTTAGTTCAATTTATTTCAGTCTAAACTTACATTTGAGCCTCAAAAAGTGTTAACAAAATTAGTATTGATTGATAATTAATTGGTAAAGATAACTAATTAATAAGATTGGCATTTGACGGGGTCATGTGTGTGTGTGCTTACCTTTGTGGGATGTAGAACATGTGCTGTGGGGCGGGTTTGTAGAGCAGGCCACCGTAGACAGGCCATAGGCCGCTGAGGATACGGAACAAAGAGCTTTTCCCACAGCCGTTCGGTCCTGTGATGAGAAGGTGCATGCCCTCCTCTACCTGCACACCATGCAGTAACAAACACACACACATACACACACAGCAGAGATGTGTTAATTTGTTTACCACATGCTTAGAGTACTAGCGAACTCTGCTTCTGTGCTTTTTTGGCAATGCTGTTCTAAACAAAGCTCTGCAGCTCTGTTCTAAATTCCCCTCCAGTACACCATATGAACCAATATACCGCTCTGCACTAGCGCCCCATAATAGACAGCTGTACACATGCACTTCTGGACAAGCTGAGAGATCCATAAGAAGCAGCTGAACTGGGAGAAACATGTGGAATGAGATGGTAGAAAAACAGTTACAGGATTTTACATGAATAAGTTTTGCACTGTTAAGACAGTTCTAGAAAGAGATCTCATGCAGCTTCACCACAGTTCAATAGTGCAGTAGCAACTTTCTGATCTGGAGTGGAAATTACAGAGACCCCATTTTCCCGCATATTGCATTTTCCCTTTCCCGCATATTGCTTTTATTTAATGTAGTACTTATTCTTAGAATGCTGTGGCATGTTGTGGAACACTGAGGGATCAAACATGTCATGAAGCGTCTAGGTGTGCCGATGTGTTGTATGCAAGGGGTTTGTTCATCATGTTGCAAATGTTTTTTTTTTTTTTCAAATTTGAACACTTTCTGAACATTAAAATAAACAGAAAAAATTGTAGAGTAAAAATAGTAATCCTATAAATAGTAATAGTAGAATGAATAGCAATGCTATAAATAATGACAAAATGAAATGCACATAAACTATAGTATAGTATAGAAGTATGTACATTGTATTTCTGTAAGTTATAGTAAGTAAAAGTAACTGTAAGTGTAGCAAAACCAATTCAGAAACATTACAGTGAAACAGCTCTCACCTTAAAGTTCAGGCTGGACACAACCACATCCCCATTTGGAGTGATGATGGGCACATTCTCACAGACTATACCCTTATCCACATCAATGACTTTCCCTAAAGGGAACAGAAACAAAATGAGACAAGGTATCTACACAAATAAGCCTTTTTAATGCTGAGCAAGACTGAAAAAATGAGTGCTCTGTTTATAATTAGCATATCAGCAGCAACTGGTGAAAAGATGTGAAACCACAGTGTGGTAGTGAGGGGAATAGGGGCCCAGACTGAAACCCTGAGAGCAGATACAGTTACTGTCTCTAGAGACCCATCTAAATAATGCAGTTCCTGTAACGGTCAGTCGGTTACACACATCACAGCATTGGTGCATCTCTGAGAGCTGAACAGCTGATAGTGGCCTTCAATTCAGAAATTCAGCTTTACGTCTTAAAGTGCAAATGCAAAGTGATCCAATCTCTCAGACCACCACACTTCTACACATCTACACCGATCAAGTATAACATAACTGTGGGTCTATATCTGTTTCTCTGTATACTTTATTAGCATCCTCCTTTCACCCTCCAGAGAGTCCTATTCTATTGGCAGTACTTTTACTTGACAGGGAAAAGAACAGTTGTGTGTACATTTGCATATCTGTATTAGCAATGGATGTAACCTAAGCTGCATTTATAGGAAGGGGTGTTCACAAACATTATACAGGAGTTAAAATCTGACACGGTACATGTGTGCTGTACCCTTACTCCAATCACGAAATCCGATCACATGTGATCAATGGATTCGCAGAAATGGAAATGCCGGACACAGTAATACTTCTCACTGTCTAGTTGTGATCAGGTCACTTGGGACAGTGGTGAACAGGGGCCAGTATGTTAACTCTAATACTGCAGCTCCATTCTATTGATCTCACCATACCTTTGATCTCCAGAGGCCCGTCAATGTGCAGCTCGTGTCGCCCCCCGCTCTTCTTCTCCCCGTCCGCTGCTGTCGTGGATACGGATGCACGCTTGTACACGCCCCTCTGCACCTCATCAAACACCAGGAACATGTTGTGGACTCGGGCCGTGTATCCGGCCAGTTCTGTGACCTGCAGAGAATGGGTCTAGAGGTTAGGGTGAAAAATATGGTGCTAATATAACAATATAACACACAAAAAACTGTGATCAAAGTAGGGGTGTGCCATATCGTATCGTACACGATAACATGGGCAAAAAAAAACAATTTTGTGAACGATATTATACCCTGAAATATCGTGCCATATCACCCCCCCCCCCCCCCCCTAAATATCAGATCAGGGTCCTACTTTTTGCTGTTTTTAGCAAAAGAAAAAATCACACTGTTCTCATTTCCCATTTTATATCTACTAGAGACAGATTATATCTGTCCAGTATCATTCATTTTACTTTAATCCTGGATGTATGGAGATATGTAGAGCGCATTATTAGTACCGTAACATTCTGGATCATTGACTTCTGTTTCAAATTATTGTTACTGAATAATTTCTTTTTTTTTTATCTCAGTTAAGGGTGTGCCATATAATACCGTATGCAATAAGAACATTTTATATTTATTTTGGTGCAGTAGTGTATTCTTGAAATATTTTGTTTTAATTCAGTATTTCATCATATCGCCAAGATTATCAGTATCGCAAAAATACCATGAAATATTGTGATAGTATTTCAGGGCCATATCGCCCATCCCTAAATAAAAGTGTATGTTAGTGTGAGAGTAACTATAAAGGTAAAGATAAAATATTATTTGCAAGATAACAATAGATTTTAATAGACTTTTTTGAACTTTTAACTTTTTATTATATTTTGTTTATTTCTATTTTTTTCCCATTTTCTCCCCAATTTACAAGGCCAATTGCCCAACCCACTCATTAGGACTCCCCCTATCACTAGGAGGGTGAAGACTAACGCATGCTTTCTCCGATACATGTGAAATCAGCTACCAGCTCTTTTTAAACTGCTGCTGATGCAGCATTGCTGAGTAGCATTACAGCGCACTCGGTTCTGATACATCAGCTCATAGATGCCTTGTGCTACGGACGGACATCATCCTTTAAAGTGCTGAGGGAAGAGAGCACCATCTACCCACCCAGAGAGAACAAGGCCAATTGTGTAAATTATAACCTTATGCAACTGAAAAAAAAAAAAAATAAAAACATTTAGGAAGACTCTACATCTGTGGCACATGTTTCTCATATACAGCTCTGGAAAAAAATAAGAGACCACTTCAGTTTCTGAATCAGTTTCTCTGATTTTGCTATTTATAGGTGTATGTTTGAGTAAAATGAACATTGTTGTTTTATTCTAAAAACTACAGACAACACTCTCCCAAATTCCATATTAAAATATTGTCATTTAGAGCATTTATTTACAGAAAATAAAAAATGGCTGAAATAATAAAAAAGATGCAGAGCTTTCAGACCTCAAACAATGCAAAAAAACAAGTTTTCAGAAAGAAAAGAGTTAAGAAATCAATATTTGGTGGAATAACCCTGGTTTTTAATCACAGTTGTCATGCATCTTGGCATGTTCTCCTCCACCAGTCTTACACATTGCTTTTGGATAACTTTATGCCTGCACTCCTGATGCAAAAATTTAAGCAGTTCAGATTGGTTTGATGGTTTGTGATCATCCATTTTCCTCTTGATTATATTCCAGAGATTTTTACTTTGGTAAAATCTAAGAAACTCATCATTTTTAAGTGCTCTCTTATTTTTCCCAGAGCTGTATCTCTGCACAGGTCAGTCAGACCTCTCTTGCTGGGTCAGGTTGGCTCCACTCTATTTACCAAAGCCTGGCTTACAAACATCATTGCCCAACAACTGTAATTAGAAGCAGCACAAGATTTAGAGCAAAATTACACAACGTGTGTAGAATGTTTTAGGCAAATATCAGTGTTGTTTCCAAAAACAATTGATCATTAGTTTATCTGTAATATACAGTAGGTCCACTGTTTGAGAGATGGTCTAATGGCCTTTGCTGCACTACTTTAGAGTTTGCTACGTCTGCTTTATAGCTGAAAGTGTCACAAAGCAGGTTCTTACAATGAAGAAAGCTTCTGGATAGTGGATACTGCTGGTTTTATCACTTAAAGGCATGTACTTTTGTCCATGATAACCTAGTGTTCCACATAAGCAATTATGTCTATACAGGGTCTATAAGGGATTACATAACAACGCAGTGTGGTTTGAGGCCAGTGTGTTAAGACTTAGCACAATGCTAACTGCTATGATATGTTTTCATTAGTTTGTGGCTTTATTGGCACAGTCACACCAGTTCGATACAAACCTCAGACAACAAACATGTCTAGACTGATTGCAAGATACATTTGGGATTAAAAAAGTAAAATAAAAATAATATAGTGAACTAACACTTTAAAATAGGAAGTTGGGAATATTTAATGAGTATTAAGCTGAATTTTAAGGAAACAGCGGGGACACACACAGCCTCTCTCCAGACTCTCAGATTCAGCAGGGGGAATAATTTGCCGTCTTCAGGGACACTGAGGTTCAACAAACAAGCATTCTGCTTCCATGCAGCCATGGAGATCAGCACTCTGTACCCACAAGGCCAAGGGTGCACTCTGGGAGGTGAAATAAGGAAACCCTGAAACCCCTGCTAGTAATTTTCTATAGGGATACTGCAGAGAGGATACAAAAATTGTAAGGATCTGATTATAGCATAATTTATATACATTAAATCACACTGGACTAAATAATATAACATTAAAAAAGTAAGAAAAAATTTAATGTACTATATTACATTTAATATATTACATTTAACACTAATTCTGGCAGCCAGTGACTACACTTCCACATGTGTCTGACAGTCAGACTGATGAGACGGTTTATGTGTGTGTGTGTGTGTGTGTTGTGGGTGGGGGTCAAGATTTAGTGTGTTCAGGTTGCCTTTAAAACTCAGATCAGTCGTACATGGTATTAATGTACGAATATACTTCAGTAACACTATTTTCAGAGAAAGACGTTCAGCCAATCAAGGCAAAGAGGGCTTGAGCTTATCTGCTCTAAAGAAGGATTTACAAAATTAAAGATAATGATAAACATACATTTTGAAACTGAGTCTAAGACCATTTTGAAGTTTTTAGACTTACTGGCAAAAAAGTTGCCAATAAAGGATTATAAAATTACAGTAAATCAATATGGAGAAAGATTACAGCACATTAGTGTATAATAAGAATAGTAATTTACTGTAAGAAAAAAAATAACAGCATATTATACCTTTCTAAATCATTTGTTTTTTGGATTAGCAATTTTAGTGTTTTAGCATACCTAAAGCGACTCTGTTGGTGGCGTGTGTGCAGAAAAGGCTTCTTCTCCTTGTGTAAAATAAGCTGAATAGTTGAATGATGCACAGTGACTCCATCTGCAGCAGGATGATGTTGTAGGTTTTTGGAGCTCTGGAGGTCTGTGGGTTGACTATGACTGTTCTCACCATCCTTCTCCTCTGCTTGCCTGAGATTTTTCTTGGCCTTAACTAGAACTTTGCCTGTGGTCTTTCATTTCCTCACTATGTTCCTCACAGTGGAAACTGACAGCTGAAATCTCAGAGAAAAATCTCTTTTTTGCGTCCTTCCCCTAAACCATGATATTAAACAGTTTTTGTTTTCAGGTAATTTGAGAGTGGTTTTGAAGCTCCCATGTTGCCATCCTCAGAGAAGATGCAAAGAGGAGAAAAACTTGCATAACTAAAACTGCTGATCCAAACAACCAATGATTTACAAAGGAAAACCATAAAAAAAGATCAGGGGTTCCCAGAGATTTTCACAACACTGTATGGAGTAAACTCTACCCAAATTGCTTCACATTATCACTTATTTAGTAGATACTAAATGCTACTTTTACAGTCTATAATTGGATCTAATTAGGAAGGTAGATTTGATGTGTTTTTGCCTGGAACATTGTTAAACAGTTAATTACTGTGTGAATTTATAAAAAAAAATACAGGAATTGGTTATAGTGCTGCTGCAGAGCTTTCAACAAGTTCATAGTAATAACCGAATACCAAGCCAAGATAAGCACTGGATAATATTCCAGAGTTTTTTTTTTGTTTGTTTTTTTTAAACTTTATTTTTATTTTTGTTTATGAGTAGAACAACAAAACAAACTGAGGCCATGGGGAGACAGCAGGGGCACAGAATACCATACGTCTCTAGATACACCATTAGTTACACACCGGGCAGGGGAAGTGCATTGGGGGGGAGAGAAAAGAGGAAAAAAAGTAAAATACATCAATAATTAAATATTGCACACAGGCTGTTCATTCTTCATTTGTGGATAGATGGGATGCATATTTAGTCCACTTATACCAGTACCTCATTCCTTTTTCTTTCTGTAATCTTAAAGAATGTCATCATTTCCATTCGGTATAGGTAATTAACAGTCTCTATAAAGAGGTCCATGTTGGGGGGGCTTCTTTTCAGCCAGCACTTTGTAATTGCCTTTTTCCCAGCTGCCAAGAGTACCTTTAGCAAATAAGCATCACACTTTTTAACCTTGCTATTTCACTATCTTTATAATTGCAGCCCAGTATAGATTGTAAGGGGGTGTCCTGTAAGGACAGCTCAATGTCCTTCCACCTTGCTTCATACGCTGGATTGCACCAGTACACAATAGGTCTTAATTGAGCTGATAGGTAGTAAAAAAAGACAGGGTAAGCTCACGCCACCTTTCTCTCTTGGAAGTTGTAGGGTTGAATATTTCACACGTGGCCTTTTGTTATTCCAAAGAAATCTAGACAGTTGCTTGTCCCATTCCCTAAACTGCCCGTGTGGGACCTCCACTGGAAGTGATAAGAACAAATATAACACTCTAGGTAGAATATTCATTTTAATTGTCCGCACTCTATTACTAAAATCCAAAGGCAACTGACTCCACCTTTTAATATCCTCATTAAGGTTCTTAGTTATACAGTTATAGTTAATCTTGTATAGTAAGGATAAATCTTTTGTTATATATATTCCCAGGTACTTGATGTATGGGGAGGACCACTTGAGGTTGTAGGTTTGAATGAGTTCTGGTGAAGGAGTGTAGTGAAATGCCAATTTCTGGGTTTTGTTAATGTTAAGAACATACCCAGAATGACTCCCATACATGGACAAAATGTTCATCAACCGAGGTATACCTAGTTCTGGATTTGAAAGGGAAATCAATACATCATCTGCATATAAACACACTCTGTACTCTCTGCCCATGATAGATATATCTTCTAGGCTTGAATCCTGCCTAATAGCTTGAGCCAGGGGTTCAATGAACAGATTGAATAAGGTAGGACTTGCAGGGCAGCCTTGTCTGCATCCACGTTGTAAATCAATGTAATCCGATAAACTCCCATTCACTTTAATCCTTGCCAAAGGAGAAGAATAAAGTGTGCGTATACAATTTATGAAGTCTTCACAAAAACCAAACTTGTTCATAAATTCCCACCCCACAGAATCAAAAGCTTTTTCAGCATCTAAGCTGAGTATAACAGAACTTATTTTGTTTTCGTTGATATGATTTACTATATGAAGAGCCCTCCTTATGTTGTCTTGGGTTTGTCTGTTCTTTATGAAACCTGTCTGATCTTCATCAATCAAAAGAGGCATCACCTCCTCCATCCTTTTGGTTAATATAGACGCATACAGTTTGTAATCTGTATTAAGCACACTAATTGGTCTATATCCTTTACATTCCATCTTACTTTTGCTGTCTTTCGGGATAACAGATATAAAAGCTTCTCTCCAGGATGGAGGCAATGCCCCCTCCTTCAGAACATAATTAAAACAGGGCTCAAGTAAAGGGAGGAGCTGTTCTCTAAAGGTCTTATACCACTCTGGCGGAAACCCATCCGTGCCAGGCGATTTACTAGAATTAAGATTGGAAATTGCCTTGTCAATTTCCTCACTTGTTATTGGCGAAGTCAATTTATCATTATGTTGGGTACCTATACAGGGAAGGTCTAGAGAGTTTAGAAACTGCTCTATAGTGGGCCCATCAGTTTTATCAGGCTGAGTGTAAAGAGATTTGTAATATTTCTCAAATGCTTTCTGAATTCCAGTTAGGTCACTTACTATCTTATTTGAAATAGGGTCTCTAATTTTATATATTGTATGTTCTGCTTCTTTTTTCCGTAGTCTCCATGCTAGAGTTTTTAAAGATTTTGGACCTGCCTCATAATATTTTTGTTTCATGAATCGTATATTCTTCTCCACTTCTTCACTAAAGATTTTATCTATTTCTTGTCTGGTTAGTTTAATTTTCTCTAAGATAGAGGAAAGTTTGTTGGTACCATATGACTGTTCCAGATCCCTCAAATCTTTTTGTAAAGTGAACAACGTGATATTTTTTAACCGCTTCATCAATGCAGTTTTGGCTATAATTTTTCCCCTTAAGACTACTTTAGATGCATCCCACAGAATAGATGGGCTTACCTCTCCATTGGCATTATCCTTTAAATATGTTTTTAAATCTGCCACAATTTCTGTTTTAAATAAGGCATCATTCAACATTCCAGTATTTAATCTCCACAATGTTTTCTTGGGAGTGCCATCTAGATGAAGTGTTAGGTATAAACAAGAATGGTCTGAAAGATCCATTGGACCTATTGTACAGTCCTTTAGACGGTGCATATCTCGGCTGTACATGAAGATATAATCTACAACCCCTGGCAAAAAGTATGGAATCACCAGTCTTGGATGAGCACTCCTTCAGACATTTCATTCTGTAAAACAAACTCTGATCAAAAACATGATACAATAATAAGGTCATTCCAAAGTGCAACTTGTTGGCTTTCAGGAACACTCAAAGAAATGAAGAAAAAACATTGTGGAAGTCAGTGAATGTTACTTTTATTGACCAACCACAGGGAAAAAAATATGGAATCACTCAATTCTGAGGAAAAAAGTATGGAATCACTCAAATTGAAGGTAGAAAATAAGGACACACCCAGTCAATTTCCTTTCCCTAAATGGACACCTGCCTCAGATTAGATCTGCTCGTTAGTCTGCAGTTAAAAACACCTGCAGTCATGACACCTTGGAGGGCTGCTGGACGAATTAGAGTGGCAAGAACCATGGCTCCAACAAGAGAAATGTCTCTTGAAACAAAAGAGAGGATTGTGAAACTTCTTGAAGAAGGTAACTCTTCACGCATGGTTGCTAAAGATGTGGGCTGTTCACAGTCAGCTGTATCCAAGATATGGACCAAATACAAACAGCATGGAATGGTTGTTAAAGCCAAGCGTACTGGTAGACCGAGAAAGACATCAAAGCGTCAAGACAAGCAACTTAAGGCCATTTGTCTTGAAAACCGAAAAAGTACAACTAAACAGATGAAGCATAAATGGGAAGAAGCTGGAGCCAATGTATGTGACCGAACCGTAAGAAATCGCCTAAAGGAAATGGGATTTCAATACAGGAAAGCTAAAAGAAAACCATCATTGACACCTAAACATAAAAGAACAAGACTGCAGTGGGCTAAGGAGAGGCAATCATGGACTGTGGATGACTGGATGAAAGTTATCTTCAGTGATGAGTCAAGAATCTGCATTGGACAAGGTGATGATGCTGGAACTTTTGTTTGGTGCCGTTCCAGTGAGATTTATGAAGAGGCCTGCCTGAAGAAAACAACCAAATTTCCACAGTCCTTGATGATATGGGGCTGCATGTCAGGCAAAGGCACTGGGGAGATGACTGTGGTTAATTCTTCTATCAATGCACAAGTTTACATTGACATTTTGGACAGTTTTCTCATCCCTTCAGTTGAACAGATGTTTGGAGATAATGAAATAATTTTCCAAGATGACAATGCATCGTGCCATAGGGCAAAAACAGTGAAGGCATTCCTTGGAGAAAGACACATTCAGTCGATGGCATGGCCTGCAAATAGTCCAGATCTCAACCCAATTGAAAACCTGTGGTGGAAATTGAAAAAAATGGTCCACAAGAAGGCTCCGACCTGCAAAGCTGATCTGGCAACTGCTATCAAAGAGAGTTGGCACCAAATTGATGCAGAATACTGTTTGTCACTCATCAAGTCCATGCCTCAGAGACTGAAAGCCGTTATAAAAGCCAAAGGTGGTGCAACTAAATACTAGTGATGTATTTTGAATCATCTTTTGTTTATCTGTTTTTCATGATTCCATACTTTTTTCCTCAGAATTGAGTGATTCCATATTTTTTTCCCTGTGGTTGGTCAATAAAAGTAACATTCACTGACTTCCACAATGTTTTTTCTTCATTTCTTTGAGTGTTCCTGAAAGCCAACAAGTTGCACTTTGGAATGACCTTATTATTGTATCATGTTTTTGATCAGAGTTTGTTTTACAGAATGAAATGTCTGAAGGAGTGCTCATCCAAGACTGGTGATTCCATACTTTTTGCCAGGGATTGTATTCTTGAGTGAACCGCATGTCGAGCAGAATAAAAAGTAAATTCCAAATCAGATTTATGTAGTTCCCTCCAAATATCAATTAAACCCAGATCTTGCAATATTTTATTCAATCTTTTTTCAGTAGGACTCTTTTTGCGTTTCTGATTTGTTGTATCTAGTTTAGGATTTAAAAGCATATTAAAATCCCCTGCACAGATCAAAGTACCATGTGTTTCAGATGCTATCAAATTAAATATTTTCCTGAAAAATGCCATGTCACTCCCCGGGGGAGCATATACGTTAAGTAATGTAACATCATTATGGTCGAGTTTACCTTTAACCAACCAACTGAATCCCAACTTTTTAAATTTTCCATGTTCATCATTGGACAGATGGGTCTCCTGCCAGAAAGCTATGTTCACCTTTCCCTTTTAACCTTAGCTGACAATACTTTATAATACTGGTGCATATATTGTAAATGTTGACATCATATGCTGCAGCACTCCAAAACAAGACCTCAAGAAACGAAAAACAACTGAACTATAATACAGATTATCCTCACTCTGGGCTTCCAAAACAAAAGATGCCATAAAGGCTCTAAACGTGAGGGGGAACAGGCCATCTACTGGGGTCCCCCATAAGGACATCCTTAGGGAAAGGGGAGAAAAGAAGTGGTGACGCGGTGTCTATAAACCTGCATCACAGCCCTTATAATGTCACTCAGTAAACTTAAGGAAGGTGTGTGAAAATCGAGTCCAGCTGTTCACAAATACACAGTTTTACAGTGTCTTTATGGAGATTACTCATCCATTTCGGTGGACGCAGGCTCTGACCTCCGAAATCCCCGCAACTTCTCCCGCGCATTCGTCTGGGGGTCCACTTTACTCCTGCTTCGGTGCGTGACAACTCCCCCGGTAATATTCCAGGGTAGGAGTTTGGTGAGGGTTTCCTCAGTAATACCGCTGGCTTTGCTTGTTACCATAGAATCCAGATGAAACCCCCGCCTCCGTAGTTCCTCCGCAGCATGTGAAGCGCTTTGAAAAGTGACGGGACCCGTGTCAAAATGGACCCGCAGCTTAGACAGTGGGGACTGGAAGCGTATCCCTTCATCCTTCAGCATTCTTTTAATCGGCGCATATTCCTTTCTCTTTTTCTGCACTTCTTCTGCGTAGTCATGGTCGAAGAACACACGTTTGCCTTTTACGTAAATTGCCTTTTTCCACGCAGCCTGGAGAATTCTTTCTTTTACTGAGAACCGCAAGAAGCGAACCACAATTGAGCGCGGCGGAGCTCCGTTCGGCAGCTGAGGAGCGAGGGAGCGGTGAGCTCTCTCAATGCCCGCGTCTCTCTCCGTGTTCAGCCCCGCGCAGTCGCCCAGCTCCGTTTTGATCAAACCTTGCCTGATGTTGTTTCTCCCGCTGATTAACTAGTAACTGTGTGAACGCCTCTTTAACGCCAATGTCCCAGGTTTTTGTATCCGCCATGCTTTCTTCCACCTCGCCCAGGCGCCTCTCCGCGTCATCAATTCGGTTACAAGTGTCCTGAATCTTTTGGTGAATTTCGGCTGAAAGGTCGTTTAATTGTTTTTTAATGTCCGCGGTGAAACTTTCGCGGAATTCAGCGAGTTCTTTCTTCAGCTCTAGTGTTGCTGCAGCCGTAACTTCACTCACCACTTGGCGAATTGAGCTTAGTGTTGCTGGTTCTTCATCAGCGGCGGCGCCATCTTTTGCTCCGAAAGCAGTGTTTGGGTTTTTCTTCTCCATTTCTTGCTCAGATTTGGCTTGTTGTTTTATCCTTCCCTTTTTGGATTTGTCCCCTTTCATCGCATGCCTAGATAGGTCAAATATGTACGAAGTAGCATTCGAGTTCGGGGAATTTAGAGAGGCTGAAGCAGGAGCTAACTTACTGTGCGGCCATACCCGACGCAGCGCCAACCGGAAGCCAATATTCCAGAGGTTTAAGGATTTAAGAGTAGCAGTTAATGTTTTATGGACAGTTAATGGATCTGTATAATGGCCTGTAGTTTAGCAGCAGCTTTGAGGGTGGGCTTTTGAGGAAGGGCTTCTGTGATTTAGGCCTGACTGCTGTTTTCCACTCCCAAACAGATGGAAGATTAAATCACCCAGTAAGACTAAGCCAGTACTGGAGAACCCGGCTTCCAGCTTTCACTGCCCTGGAGCTCCAACATTACAGAGTTGGGGGTGTGACCTGGGGGCTGTGATGTCATATCCTGCACTGCTTGTGATTGTGTGAGGCCCTGATGATCAGCTGAGCTGTAATTTTACAGTGTTAGCTCAGAAACAGGAATGCACCTGGGATTCTGAGAGCACCTCTGCTGAAGAAATAAACACACATGCAGGTACGGGCCTGTTCAGAACGGTACTAAATTATGTACCTATTGTTTTTTTTAGATGACTACAGGTATGTTGGGAGTAGGGCTGCCACAAACGATTATTTTTATAGTCGACTAATCACCGATTATTTTTTATGATTAGTCGACTAATCGGATCATACGTTAATTGAATATAAAACACAGTTTATCACAATAGAATGCAGCTGCTATTATACAACCATCATTAGATTTCAGCTATATGCTAACTAAAAATAAAAACAATTAAAATCATAGTTCATTAAACCTTTAATGAAATATGCAGCTTGTTGTAACAGACAATTATTTTACTGTTTAGCATAAAGTGTAAACAACTGTGTAAAATAAGGATAAGGCACTGGCATTTATGAAACATCTCAACCGTGAGGTTGTTTGAACTATTATGAAAAAAAAGTATATTAATAAAAAATGCCTCTCTGTCCAGATATTGTGTACATTACCGTCTCTCTGTCGCACTCAGTGTGTCTTTAGTTTCTGCCCGATCTTGTTTTTCTGCCAGTTCTTGGGCTCCCTATCTCTTTATAAAGGCGTTTTTCCCTGTCCGCGTCCCAATTCACTAGCCAGGGCAGCGGTCTGCACAGATCTGATTGGCAGAGGAGAGCGTTTGGTGATTTTACACCACACATGACTGATCTGTGAGTTTACTGCACCGAAAAGCACTGAAAACAGAAGCCACTGTCAGAATGAAATCCTTCTCTGTAGTTTATCGGTTTGGGACGGCATTTGTGACAACGTCTGGGTCTGGATCCGGATCGCGGTCCGCCTATTAGTGACCTCTGTTTTAAAGCTATCAAGATGAGTAAGTACTAAGTTAACGCTCTGTTTACGCTAATTTTAGCAGCTAAATAGCAATTTAGCTTCTTCGTCATTTAATCAGCCACAACATGCCTCCTTTTCAGGTGCTCGTGCATCGCGGTTGTGCTGCCGAGGAAGGCAAGTTCTTCATTGCAGATATTGCATTGCACGCGTTTCACTTTTATTTTCTTGGTGATCCCACACTTTTGAGTTCTGTAGCGGGGTAGCCATGAAACCAGAGCCTGTCTGTATAATGTCCTGAGATGTCGTCCACTACCTACCCCGGTTTCCACTACTGCGCATGTGCGTCCAGGACAGAAAGGCAGTCGCAGCAGTTTGGAGAGCAAAAACAAAGAAAAAAAAAAAAAAACGACTAATCGACTATTAAATTAGTCGTCGACTATTTTAATAGTCGACATAATCGTGACTAGTCGACTAATCGTGGCAGCCCTAGTTGGGAGTGTGCAAAGGGTATATAATGAAAGAGTCACACTCTGTAGAATAAGAAACACACTTTACAGGCATTACACAGTGTAATTATATGGCAGTGAACACACACACATACAGACTATGAATGAACTCATAAGGAATCATGTAGTAAGTAGCTGTTAACTCACGGGTTCTGAGGCTAGTAACTCTGATTAACTTATTCTGTGCAATAGAGTAACTCTTGGTCTTCCTTTTTTGAGGCATTCCTAATGAGAGCCAGTTTCATCATAGCTTTTGATGGTCTTCGCGGCTGCACTTGAGGATATGTTTAAAGTGTAATAGATTCCCCTCAAATTCCTTTTATTTCTGTTTATAAATAAAGGTTAATCTACAGTTACAATAGATACAGGAATCACCAGCATAATCTGTTGTACCCATACTGCTATGTGACGCATCTGCCATAAAGAGGACTCATATTCCTGCACAACACAGATAAGTTTTCTTATTCTGCTGTTCAATGGGTGATGGCAGCTTGCCTCAACTTTCTGTAAATTGGTTTTGTCTGCACAGTCTGCACCACCTAGGAAAGTGTTTTTCCTTTGCAGATGAACCTGTGGCATGGTCCATATGTGGTTTGCGGCACCTTTCACACCGGCCTGTTTGTTTCACGCCAAACTAAAAAGTGTAAAGGTCCGGAATAAACAAGGAAACTGTGAAAGTACTTTCAGTGTAAACATTTCATATGAACCACTGCCCTACATAAAAGGACACACAAAGATTCCACCGTAGATTTTTAGCTACTTTTACACTAGGGTTGCAAGGTTTAGTCCACATGATCAGCGAAGACTGTAAATATTGAACGTGGGAAGGAGTAATGGACTCCCACACTCGACTCACTCTCCATCTCTCCGTCTTTAAAAATGTCTAACACACAAGGATTATTATTTAAACATATTCCCAGCATTTAAACGGCATTTTAAGTGCTTGTCTTTTAAGTGCCACTTGTCTTTTGAGCAATAGAGAAAACCTCAAATCAAGTTTACCATAAGTTGAAGCTCCACCAGAAACGTTTACTGAAAGCAAGGTTGCCAAGTCCATTAAAAATATCCAGCCCAAATCTGTCTTAAACTTGCCCTTCAGAAGGTAATTCTAAACCAATATCCAAGGTTTCCACAGACGTTCACAAAACAGTATATTTTCATTTTGAACAGTTTGCAACAAAGGCTTTTTGGGAGTATGGTATGGTATCGGGTTTTAGAGGCAATACAAGAGTGCAGTACAAAAACAAATATTGATAATAAAATAAATAAATACTAATAAATAAACAAATAACATATAAATGATAAAATATTATTTTTTAATTATTAAAATTGTCAAGTACTTACATATCGCTGTCAGTAAAATTATAACAAAAACTTCCTCACAATAGAAGAGATGGCTAGTGATCAAATTCCTAGTAATAAATAAATTCCGTTAATATTTACATTGAAGAAATATTTAAGTGACCCATAATAAATTATTTGTAATTTTTAGGTTAATATAGATACATTGACTATCAAAATGTCCAGCAAATGTCCTAAAACATTTTAGCTTTGAAGGTGCAGTAAAATATGAATTGGATTATAACCCTTACTAATTCGATGAACAAATAGAGGGTATGAAAAAAACTAATCGTGACTAATCAACTTAATAAATAAATATAATAAATAAAAATAAAATAATAAAATGACTACTAAAAAAGTCATTATTAGGTGCAGCCCTAATCTACACAGTACTTCACCTCATCACTGCTGAGCAGTACATGTCTATGTATCGGGGCTTTACCTCTTTATATGAAGACATGATTCTCTCGATGGCGTCGGCTCCGGAGGCCAGGAGGTTGCGGGCAGTGGTAAAGGCCTCTGTCCTCTCGCTCACTAACACTTGAGTCTGACCATCAGCGAGTTCTGAGAGAGGGAGGAATCAGATTTCACACAGCAATCAGCTTTCCACTGTAGCACAACTTTCAGCATGCAAGTTGCTGATATGACACAATATAGTCTTCTGAATTGATCCATCTATACTCACCCACAAATGTGCTTTTATAGTAGCTTTTACTTCTATATTGTACACAATGCTTACAAATATATACTTTAAAGTTGCTCTACTCTAGTTACTTTAGTGTATACTCTACTATTAACTGGCAATATATTAAATTTACTGCAATCCGTCTACAAAAGTGATCTTCAACCCTGCTTGTAGAGCTGGACAATATGGACGCAAAAAATATCATAATATACTTTTTAATTTTGGTCGGTACGATACAGTATAATTCAAATATCAATAAAAGTCACTGCAAAATATTAAAAAATATTATTTAAAGACATTTTTATGAAACATTTGCAAAAAAATGAATCAGTAGTGGCAGATTCTTAAAAAAAACTGGTATTTAAGTATTCCATCATGCATTGCACAGCAATTTTATTCAATTTTAAATGCACATCATCTCAATTGAACAGCCCCAAAATGTAATGTGCAGTTGAGTAAGTGTTCTTTAAGCTAGGGGTGGGCAATATTATATCGTATAAAATATATCATAACACAAAAATATCATGATATTAAAAATCCATATCATGATAATAGAGATGTTCTGTCTTAAAAGTAGTGTATTACTGTGAAGCTTTAAGTGTATTTATTGTATAATTGTTTTAGTTTGCAGTTTATATGCATGTATTATATTTTTTGCTGCATTATATTATTTTATGCTATATTATTTATTTTGCCACATTATAATTATGCTGTTATACTCTTATACTATATTCCTGAAATTAATAAATTATTTTTTTGTTTTCCTATATCGCCAAGTATATTGTTATCGCAAAAAATACCCTGAAATTTTAGAGCCATATTGCCCACCCCTACTTTAAGCACTGACGATTTCCTGATGATAAAGCACATTGCATCGCAAATATCATAATTTTGCCCAGTTCTACCTGTTCCTGAGAAACTACTGTACCTTCAAAGCTTTTGGGTCAATCCCTAATCTACCACAACTGTTCCAGCTTCAATCAATTACTGTCTTATAAATGATTGGGTGAATGAGATCCATTTGATTCAGTCTACATTCTAAACACAGCATAAAAACTTATTATATCATTAGAAAACTTTATTATATGCCGCCATCATCAGCTAAGATGCCTAAAACATTTTGCACAGTATTGCACATGCATTTTTAAATACATTTTTCTACATATGATTTAAATGTGGTGGAGATTCACAGCTGCAGCTATGGATGAACACGATTGTGGGAGGTGCTTTGGTCACTTCCTTCATTTGTTTTTGACTAGCAAGTCTATTTATGAGGATCCCAATCCGGGGACACTACTTTAAAGCTATCTGGGAAGAGAATAGAAATGCAAAAAAAGGTTTATTGGTCTGTTGACTGGAATAACAATGGCATTGATGACCTTAATGCATAATGCGCACTAACAGCTGTGGTGTAAAGCTCCTTTGCTAGTGATTTCCTATCATTTAAAATTCAAATGAAGTCCTTCTCCTTAGATCACCAACAATTAGGCTAAACAAGCAAGCAGTGCTTATATGTTGTAATAATAATTAAATAGTCTAAATACTGATTATTTGGAACTGATGCATTACTTTTTACTGACGCTGGTATTTGGAAGTCACTACTTCTAATACATTATTTCAATAATGTATCAGTGCCAAAAATCATGAGGTAAAAATATAAAACTCAAAGAAATCACATCCATATTAAATGAAGGAGATCCCACACACATATTCCACAGGTCAGGGCACGGGATACTACTTTCATGTCCTATGACATTTGGTTTGTCAGTGTCTCTTTATAAAAAAAATCATTCTTTGAAGTGGCATTGAAAAGCTACATATCAGCCTTTGTGACACACAGTATCAAAATAACTCCTTACCATTGTCAGCAAAGCCTGTAGCAGTGATGATGGGCACAGCGACCATGACAAGGCCACAACCACTCCACACATACTTCATGAGGAACTGTTCAACCATGATGTACCACAGCCTTTTGGACAGGATGAGGTTCATCTGCTCAGCCAGGGCCTTGTAGCATTTCTGCAGCTGCCTCATCTCCACCTGTCCCGTGCAGGAAATATGATAAACAGTGTTCAGAAGACGCTAGACTACAAAGTTATTGAAACATGAGTTAAGCTCAGAGAATACTTTAATGATCACAAGGTTTGGGATTTTATACCAAGGCCGCCACTGTTGGGCCTTGAGCAAGCATTGTGACTCTTAAATGATTCAAATGTGTCAGAATCGGAATTCAGATTTCTGCTCATTCTTAAATTATTCAAACGTGTAAGAAACAGATTTCAGAGTAATGCTTACTCTGAGTGCACATTGAATTAGAAGGCGAGTTGAATGCACATGAGTCAAATATGTTAAAATCAGAATTCTGCTCACTCGTAAATGATTCAAACGTGTCAGAATCTGAATTCAGAGTTCAGTTCACTTAAATGATTTGAATATGTCAGAATCAGAATTCAGAGTTCAGTTCACTTAAATGATTTGAATATGTCAGAATCAGAATTCAGAGTCATGCTCACTCTTTGAATGATTCAAATGTGTCAAAGTCAAAATTGTGTTCATTTTTAAATTAATCAAATGTGTCTGAATCAGAATTTTAAGTTCAGCTCATTCTTCAGAATTCTGGTTTCTTTTAAATGACTCCTAAACGTGTCATAATTAGAATTCTGTACACCCTTAATGATTCATATGTGTCAGGACCAGAATTTCAAAATCTGTTCACTCTTAAATGATTCAAAGCATAAGAATAGGAATCAGAATTCAGAATACTGCTTACTTTAAATTATTTGAATGCATGTGGTTCAAATGTGTTCTTCAAGTGAATCAAATGTGAATCAACCCAATTAAACTAGGATTTTAAGCATATTGTTAGCACCATGGAACTTTGGGCCCCCCTGTGTGTGTAGGGGAGCATTCTAGGGGGGCACCACTTCTCCTTCACATGCATGAATGCATGCACCCACCTTGTGGCCCCTGTAGAAGGCTATCTCCTCTGCGTTGGTGATGATCCTGGAGTGCACGTACCGCAGGTAGCCCTTTCTGTGCGCCTCCTCAGCCACGAGCTTCCCAAACCTGGGGGAGCACGCGCGCAGCACCTTGGCCGTGACGAAGACCACGAGCCCGGCCAGCAGCGTGGGGCCCGTGGCGTTGGCCCCCCGGGAGCGCGCGGTCTGGATAAGGGTGTAGGAGGTGAGGATGACGTCCAGGATGGGCTTGGTGAGGTTGGAGTACAGGTGGGCCACGGACTGGGAGAACATCATCACGTCCTCGGTGAGGGACTGGTCCGGGTTGGCCAGCCGGCCGTCCATGTTGCTGACTTTGTAGTAGGTCTGCTCGGTGAAGTAGGTCCGGTACGCGTGCTCGACGAGGCGCGTGCGGAAGGCCAGGGCCAGCTTGCCCTCCAGGTAGCGGATCGCGCTGTTGACGAAGGTGGCGGGGATGGCCACCAGCAGCCATTTGATCAGCTTGGCGGCGAAGCTGCGCGGCTCCTTCTCCACGATTGTCTTCACGATCTGCCCGTCCAGGCCGGCCACGTAGATGGACAGGAAGGTGCGCGAGACCAGCGCCGACGAGTGCAGGCAGAGCAGCGCGAGCTCGCGGGTCAGCAGCTTGGGGAACACGATCTTCACCAGCGCGAGGATCTGCCGCATGAACTCCGCGTTCACGCCGGGCGCTGCGGGCTGCAGGCGGTGCGAGCCCCCCACCCCGTTGGCCTCTGGCTTGCCGGTTCTCCGCCCGACGTGCTTGAGGATGAGCGGGTACAGGCTCTTAGCTCCGTACGCCGCAGCGACCACCAGCACGGCCCGCCGCGCCGCCGTGCGCTTATCCCACCGCACTCTGGACGCCGCGTGCAGGAGGTTCGTCATTTTTGCGCTGTTTTTTGTCGTTAATTTGCAGCCGGTCTGTCGCTATTCCGCGTCCATCACGCAGGCTCCTACATCACAAATCTGTCCGCGAGGAGGCCATATCTGCACTGCAATCTACCGGCAGCAGCAGCACCGCTAGCATCAGATCTGTCCGTCATCACTCTGTTTTACTGCTGCTTCTCAAAAGCCACGCCCAGTCAGACAGCGATTCGACGAGGCTTCCGAAATAGACACGCCCACTGCATCTGATGCTCTCCGCTGAGCCTGGTTTAATTCAACACCATTCAATACCGCATCAGTGGGTTTAAGTCAACATATAAAAAATAAAATACCCTGTTTTTAATAGTTTAAATAAACTATATAATATTTCACGCAGTACACATAGGTTCATACAAGGTTCACCAATGCTGTTCAGCAGTGGCCACGCCCCCGTGGACAGCGATTCGCTGTTGCTTCAACAGGCTGCATATTTTTTTTATTGAATATTATGTTTTAGCAGAAATATATATTAAAAAAGTTTAAAGTCTATATAAAATTTGATAAATGTCATGCTAGACGCAACAATTTTGGAAATGTCCACTTGAACAGAGATTCGTCGTGTTTTTAAATCAGCACACAAATGATAACTATATGTTTTTCATTAATTATGCACTCATGAATGTCGTCCACACACATATCCGCTTCATTGTTAGCATCACATATAGCTATCTTCTTTGATCACACATTCTGCAGAATGGTCACATCGCTGCAAAGCAACCCACCCGCTCAGTGATAGCCACGCCCATTTGAATGTCTGTCAATGGGTTCTTTTACAAAGACAAAATTAATGTTATATATTTAAATATTTCCACAAAAAAGGTTGTGCTGATAATAAACACTTCATGTGGAAACCAGGTTACACAGTCAAATTAAATCAAACTATTTTATATTATTATTAATATTATTTTTTTTTTAGGACAGCTTATTCATGCAGACACTTCAGTTGAAAAAATTCAAAGCACTGCCCAAACCCACTGCCTTCTCAAAAGGGTCCTCTCAATAGGCGTGTCCAATGCAAATGAGCGGGTTTACAGTTGGCCACGCCCCCAAACAAGGCGATTGGCTGCTGCGGTGACATGATAGTGCGCGATTTTTGCTCTCTCTGTTTGAGAGACCACCAGTGCAAATACACCCAGCTGAGACAGTGGGGCTCCTAGCGTCCTCACCTCGTAACCTTACACAAAGAACTGACGTCTATTCGGGTTCAGGAACCAGTTCACATAACATTTAGGCACTCCTGTTCCTAAACTACACGTGTTGTTTTTAGAATTGTAATAAAGAAAAAAAGACGCATTTCTGCCCAGTCTTGTGCTGGGAGCTGCATATTTGCAGTCAATTAATTAAACAGTAAATAAAAAAAAAATGTAACTAAAAACAAGACATAATAATAGATTATTTAAAAATATATATATTTTTATTGCTCTAAACAATATATAAAACTTTGTTATAAAAATATTATTTTACTGTTTTATTTCAATTCATTCTATTTACCGCATTAAAATATTTAAGATTCTGCAGTTATACAGTTATGTACATGTATACACGGTTGTGGCTCGCGGATGTTTCGCGCTTGCTGATTGGCTGGCAGCACGGTTAGCCTGTTAGCTAACCTTAACCTGTTTTACTCTGATATCCGACTTTTACACGGCGATTTAACCTGGAAAATTACAATAATTCTCATTTTTTTTATCTGAGACGCTTCCATAAAGGGACATAAGCGGCATATTCATAATTTTATCCATTCATTTATTTATTTATTTGTAATTTATTTATTCGGCTGCTTCTTTAATATGAATTGGGTAGGAGGTTCACGGTAAGAACCATTTCCTGTAACGTTATCTGATATTTAGGAAGCTAGCTAACATAACGCTAGCTAGGTTAACTTACCTAGGAATGATTTTCTGTCTCTGATATTTAGCTAGGATTAGATAGTTAACCAGGGTAACGTAAGATAAACTCATCTAACGCTAGTTATCTAGTTACCTAACCTAGTTATTTTAATATTCGAACAGTAGTGCAATGTAAAATATTTGCTGAACTAGCAAGGTTATATTCTTAACTAGTTAGTTACTGTTGAGTAGAGCTCGACACTGAACAGTTTATCTGGCCAAAACCTTACAACACTTTTCACAGCAGCTTTTTCATGAAAAGCAGAGACTGTAACCTAGCTAAATAGCTAAGTTACTCAATACAAGCTTATTTAGGTACCTAAAATAAAATAAAGTTTTTATATTAAGTCATTATTTTGGCATACTAAAAGTTGTTATTTTGAGATACCAAGTAGTTATCTTGAGACTATAAGTCATTATTTGAAGTTGGGTTTTTTTTGCTGATACAGTATTTCAAAAGAATGACTTTAAAATAACTATTTATTATCTAAAAATAACTTTTAATACCTCAAATGTATCAAAACAACTACTTAGTATCTATCATAATAAGCCAAAATATCGACTTAATATCTTAACTACTTAATATCTTGAGTAACTACTTAGTATATCAAAATATCCACCTAGTATTTAAAAGTAGCTACTTAGCATCTTAAAATAATTTAATGTGTCAAATAAATACTTAATATCTCAAAATAACAACTTAGTATCTCAAAATAATGAGATAGTATCTTAAAATAATTATACTTAATAATTAGACTCAGTATTCAAAGTAGACTTATTATATCAAAATAATGAGTTAGTATCACAAAATAACAGCTTAGTATTTCAAAATACTGGCGTAGTATTTCAAAATAACGACATATTATTTCAAAGTAAAGACATAGTATCTCAAATTAGTGAGATAGTATCCCGAAATAACAACTTAGTACTTCAAAATGATGACATCTCAAGTATCTCAAAATAAGGACTTAGCATCTTAAAATTACATTTCATTATCTTAAAACATTGAGATAAAATAAGAAAAAAAAAAAAAAAAGTTCTGGATCTATTCACCTCACCTTTCCCAACACACTCCCACGAGCTCTCATGTTCTCATTGGTGTTTAGATCTGGTAATTGTATTCTCCATGGCATCTATAGAACTATCTTATTTTTTAATCCGTTTAAACTCATGCAAACACAGCTGCTAAACATTTTGCGTACAATGTTTTCTGTTGCATTATTCCCAACTTCTACTGACTGCTATGAACCTGCTAACACTTCATAAACTTAATTAACACTTAATTCACATTTGCTTTACAGGATCCACCATATAAAGGGCAATGATATGAAGAAACAAAAGGTGACTAAAAAAAATAAATGTTTATGTTCTATCGGTTTGATTAAATTTGTTTTATTAAATGAATATCTATGATTTAGGACATTTGCTGACAATAACGCGTGGTGTCTTACTAAATGAATCTCTATGATTTATGACATTTGCTTACAAGGCCTTTTTCGAAAAGAGAAGGAGGCAGAAGTGGATGAATCCCCAGGGACCACCATTATCACCTGAGGGTGGCACTGCTGGGAACGTAGATCTGCTCACAATGTTTATTGCCAACCAAATTGCATTAAAAAAGGAGAACAATGATAAAGGCATGGCGAACCATAGTGTGAATAAATACAATTAAGTTTGCTATATGTGTTGTTTTCCGAACATTTCCAGATATGTGATATATTTATTGCAGGAAAGACTAAAATAACCCATCTAGCCAATTCCAAAGGAACATTGAAACATATGGGTCAGCAGCCCTTAGAGTTACCAATGAGTCCATGTGCTCCATCAAGCTTGAATCTAGTGGAAAGCGAGCCTCGATACAGGTATTTGTTTATTTTAATAGTTTCAGCTATAGCTTATAGTCTAGTATACAATATACTCTATAGTATATAACATACTCTAAAAGCCTTTAAACAGACCAAGACTTTGTCTTTCGGTATGCTGTTTTTTGCAGTGTCCATACTGAGGGTCTGAAAAAGAGAAAAACGAGTCTCCTGGAGGAGTTAAAGTTTAAAGCGGTGAGATCATATACTGCACATCTCTTTAATTACTGACAAGTTATTGTGGTTGTGTCCCAGGACTTTTGGCATGCCCCATGGAATCGGAAGTGCACTTCACTGACCTGTGGGATATGTGTGTGTGTGGTCCCCTGCATTAAATATAGATGTGATTTTTGAGAGTCGCTTATTTGTTCATAAATGCAATTCTAGCCAGATGCCGCCGACATTATCATTACCACACACTGCACTGAACACTGTGGGTGGTAATGCCTTCTATGATGTATTCCTGATGTATGTGGCACTGTGAATTGAGGATTATTAAATACCAGCACATCTTAAGAAATGGAAGGTCCAATCAGCCAATCACTCCAACTCCCATAATGCACAATGCCTTGCCATTATGAACACGCTGACCATTGCTCATCCACACTCACTTTTTTGATTATTTAAATTCTGTTATTCATATATATTTATATTTAATGTTATTTATTTATTCCATCCTTCTATTATTGTGCTAAACAGATTCATGTTTAACCAGAATTTTCTCTGTAATAATCTATCTATATGTTGTTTTTTTATTTAATGTTTGTTTTTAATAAGTTCTTTCAATTTCTGAAACTCTTTTGTGCATTTGTATTGATTGTTTCTGAACATTTTATTTATAATATTATATAATATGTATAATAAATGTATAATACTTATTATCATTATTTCCTAAGCTGTCACCTGTAATGGAAGTCAACCAATCTGACAACAGTGCTTCAGACTATATGCACAGACATCACCACCATCAGGGTAGCGTCAGTTCCATCTCCTCAGCTTCCCCAAGCCTCTCAGAGGGCTTTCAGCCCAGACCCACAGCTCACATCTCCCCTCCAGTAGCATGGGAATCCTACTGCACAGAGACCCCTGAGGTAAATACTCAAAGTAATGAAGTCTTATTCATTAATATCTGTCACTGGTTTATTTAAATCTTAAAATCATTTTTACCAAACCTTATTTTTACCTTGTAGTTGAGACCCTTCTCCCAGCCAATGGAGGTATGTGAGTATGATCCTTGGATGACTGCACCTCATCACACAACACAACCCACTCACATCAGCCCAGTAACAGCAACTCAGTTTGGGAGCCCCTTACACAGGTAAACACAAATACATCACAATGTCACTGTCACACATTATTAACATGATGTTAATTTGGCAGTTGTTGGTCACATTGTTTCCAAATTTCATAATGAATGGACCAATAGAAATGCTCCAAAATTATGGAAAAAGGGAATAAAACCTTTTAACACTGACCTCCACTGAAAGTTAAGAAGGTTGCCTCTTCCTGTAAAGTTTTCATTTTGGAAATTTAAAGTTTTTTATTCAAACGTAATTATGTAGGGTATTAGACATTCACAGATTATTTAAGACTTTATAATTTAAATATTTTGATTTGATGTCCACTTGACAGTTATTTGAATTGTTATTGATTGCTAAAATTTTAAATGTGGTTATTTTTAAATTTTGACGGTTTAATATTTAGAATTATGTTGATTTGTTCAGTATTTGAGGACATTTTATGTAATTTTACTGCCTGTTTAATCATAAGAAAATAAATATTTGCAACCTTAGTTATCTGGTTTAATCCTGCCTTGTTTGTATTTTCATGTCATAGCTTATATTTTTTGGAAAGCTTGGAAAACGTTATTGCTTAATCTTAAATCGTAATTTAAACTCACAACAGCACAGAGATCAGTGGGCCCTCTATGCGTGCAGCTGATGAATACCCACCTTCTGAACAAGAAAAGCCACTCTTTTTAGAGTTCAACACTGACGAATATGAAGATCAAGGTATTCATGTAGAACATTAGCTTTTGCTTTAAACAAGAAACAAGTTTGTTTCCTGTACGGTACATATTTATTTTTTTCTTTTTATGATTTTTTAGATTGTAAGTTTAATATTGAAGAATGTATTAAATCTATACAGGAACACATGGAATTGTTTTGTAAACAAAAAGTGCTAAAAAAAACAAAATATGTTGTATACATTAGATTTTTCTAATTAGCACATTTATCTTTGAGAAAAGATCTGCACACTCTTGGTATTTTAATCTCAGTGTCTTCATTAAGGCAAGTCACATGGAATAGTTTTCTCAGTCTTAAAGGAGTTCCTGGAGGTGCTGAATAATAGTTGTTGCTTTTCCTTCACACTGTGCACAGTGTAAACACGGCCATTTATATTGACCAGTATATATAGTTTTAGAAGTTCATATTATCAAGGGAATGTGTTCTATTAAAGACTAGACTTTTTTATTACCCTCATTTACTGAATAACATTGTTAACCTTTTGTTTGTGCTGTTTGTAGAGATGTTTGGTGAACGAATGATCAACATTAATCCTCAGGAGACGCCCTGTATGAGACCACAGTCAGTAGCCTCATTCATCCCACAAATGAATGGCATTTATTTAGTAAAAATATATTTTGCATCGTATATTTATATGTATAAAGATTTGTGTTGTTATTCCTAACAGTGATTTCAGTGAATCACACACCAGGGACTACAGTTCTGATTTCGAACCTCAGGTAAGCCATCATCTAATCATCAGTCAAACTTAATGTTTTTAATTTTAAGTAGTGTTGTTTTGTGAACATTTCTATTGGATATAAACACATATTTGGGCAGATTTTTTTTACTGTTTACTGCTGAGATGTCACTGTAGTACATTCCAGTCTCCGTTAGTCAAGAGTAAAAAGTGTTATCTAACTGTTCAGCAGTTGAGTTATGGCAGAACAGCAGAGTACTGGGTTTCTAGAGAAATGCTGCCACCAACTGGTGTGCTACTGGGATGGCGGTTATTTAATAGCTTTATATCTGATGGAATGTATATATACAGCTCTGGAAAAATTAAGAGACTTGTTGAGCTTTCAGACCTCAAATAATGCAAAAAAAACAAGTTCATATTTATAAAGTTTTAGGAGTTAAAAAATCAATATTTGGTGAAATAACCCTGTTTTTTAATTACAGTTTTCATGCATCTTGGCATGTTCTCCTCCACCAGTCTTACACACTGCTTTTGGAAAACTTTAAGCCACTTCTGGTGCAAAAATGCAAGCAGTTCAGCTTGGTTTAATGGCTTGTAATGGCATCTATCTTCCTCTTGATTATATTGTAGAGGTTTTCAATTTGGTAAAATCAAAGAAATTCTTTATTTTTAAGTGGCCTTATTTTTTTTCCCAGAACAGTTGGTGGCAGCATTTCCACAAAAAAAAATATATTTGTGGAACATTAGTTGGTGACAGCAATTTCACAAAATCAAGATATGAGGTCTGCTTTGAGGCAACCCCCGATATCTAGATTTTGTGGAATTGTCACACTGCTAGAGTGCCTCACTAATTTCAATAGATTTCTTTCTTCATACTGTAAAAAAGCCTGCAGAATCAGTTTAGATTCTCTAAGTATAATAATTAACTCATAAATATTGTATGTTCAATCCCATAAATAGTGTTAGGAAGGGTTCTTCTGATTAATTAGGTAGACAATAGGGATGTTCTTACATGAGAATGTGGACTAGGCCTGTCACGATAATTACATTATTCACAACATGTTGAACAATATGTGGATATGACTTCAATCATTGTTGTTGATCTCAGTATTGCTTTTTATTTTTTTTTTCGTTTGCAAGGATTTTTATTTATGTTGTACACTAGCATTCAATTTTGGACATGTAATCTCATTTAGTGGTTTTCTTCATTTATTTTTTTCATTCATTATAAATGAATACTAAAGTCATGCAGACAAATGTAAGAAATCATGTAGTAACTTAAAAGTGTTAAACAAGCCAAAATACTCTGTGAAACAGAGGGAACTCTTGCTCTTCCTTTTCTGGGGTGGTCCAGATGAGAGCCAGTTTTATCATAACATTTTTGTGGTCTTTGCGACTGCACTTTTCAAAGTACTTTGAAAATTTTTTGGATTGACGAACCTTCGTATCTTGAAGTATTTTTGTTCCATTATCCAGTTGAGTAGTTCTTGCCATACACTCTAAGAAATAAAAGAGTACAAAGCTTGTCGCTGGGGCTGTACCTTATATTGAAGTACAAAAAAGTACCTTTCAGTAAAAGTCTTTTTTTGTACCCATGGTTATTGTACCAATAAAGATAATAAAGATTATAAACCTTATCATCAACTAAATATATGTCAAAAACTTGATGATCCAAAATTGTCTGGTTTTCAAATAAAAAATGTGCAATTAAAATATATATTGTTTATTAGTACAGTGATACAGAATACTGAATGTACCTTTTGGTTGAATAAATGGTACAATTTTGTACTTATTGCTGTTAGAAATTACTTTGTACTTCAGAGGGAACAAATCTGACCCTGTAAAGACCAATATTGTACCTTTGAGGGTACAATAATGAAGAGTGTACCCTTGAGTACAAAATGAGCCCCCACCAGGCTCATTTTCATCACTCAATGTAAATGATGCCACCGATACACTCTGCTCCACACTAAGCTCCTGTTTGGACAACCTCTGTCCTCTTACATCTCGAGCCATTAGCTCTAGCAAACCGCAGCCATGGCTAAAAAATAACTCACTGAGGGAACTACGTTCCAAACTCCGAGCTGCCGAAAGAAAATGGCATAAAAACCAAAAACAAGCAGACCTAAAAAACTACCAACTGCTCCTGGCTTCCTTCTAAGCCAGCATCACGACTGCTAAAGCTGAATTTTATCACAATAAATTCAGCTCCCTCATAGACTCACGGAAACTATTTGCTACTTTTAAATCACTACTGAACCCTCCTCCTCCTCCGGCTACCTGCCTTACTGCTGAAACACTTGCATCATTCTTTACTGGAAAAGTGGCAGCTATCAGCAACCAGTTTACTGATGTAACATGTAGCAGTCCTACTACATGCTCTGCAGCCCGGTGTCCCTCCACCGAAGGCGTTGCGCTCTCCTCGTTCACTTCTCTCACTGAGAACGAGACACTGGCTCTCCTAACACGTAGCCGTCCTACTACGTGTCCGCTTGACCCAATTCCCTCAAACTTACTACAAACCATCGCACCTGCAACCATTCCGGCTATCACTCACACCATCAATGCCTCTTTAACTTCTGGTGTTTTCCCAACTGCTTTCAAACAAGCACATGTGACACCACTGCTTAAAAAGCCTTCTCTCAACCCCGCCCAGGTTGATAACTACAGACCGGTCTCACTACTACCCTTTCTCTCTAAAACACTCCAGAGAGCAGTTTTAAATCAGGTCTCTGGCTTCCTCTCCCAGAATGACCTCCTGGACCAGAACCAATCTGGATTCAAAAAAGGACACTCTACCGAGACGGCTCTGTTGTCTGTGACTGAAGCGTTGAAAACTGCTAGAGCTGCAGGCCAGTCCTCAGTGCTCATTCTGCTGGACCTCTCGGCCGCCTTCGACACGGTCAACCACGACTTCCTCCAAACTATACTTTCAAACATGGGGATCTCAGACAATGTGCTGTCATGGTTTAGATCATACCTCACTGGGCGCTCGTTCAAGGTGTTGTGGCAAGGACAGCTGTCCTCAGCCCACTCCCTATCCACTGGGGTTCCCCAGGGTTCGGTACTGGGTCCCCTTCTCTTCTCAATATACACTGCCTCTCTTGGTCAGGTTGTCCGCTCACACGGATTTTCCTAACATTGCTTTGCTGATGACACCCAGCTATACCTGTCGTTCTCACCTGAAGATAACTCAATCTCTGCACGGATATCGTCGTGTCTCTCTGACATATCCTCTTGGATGAAGGAACATCACCTTCAATTAAATCTCTCAAAGACTGGTCATACCAGCAAAACCATCTTTTCAACACAACCTCTCTATAAGCATCAGCTCTCTCTCTCTCACCGACAAAGGTTGCTAGGAACCTGGGTGTTATGGTTGATGACCAGCTCTCCTTCACGCACCATGTGGTCTCGGTTGCTCGCTCCTGCCGCTTCGCGCTTTATAACATCAGGAAAATTAGACAGTTTCTGACGCAACAGGCCACCTGCCTCGACTACTGCAATGCCCTGCTAACTGGCCTCCCGGCCTGCGTAGTAAAACCACTCCAAATGATCCAGAATGCAGCAGCACGTCTGGTCTTCAACCAACCAAAACGGGCACATGTCACCCCGCTGCTCATTGAGCTCCACTGGCTACCAGTTGATGCTCGCATCAAATTCAAAACTCTTATAATCGCCTACAAGGTGATGACAGAACAGGCTCCACTCCTGAAGGCTTACGCTACCTCCCGGCCGCTGCGCTCCTCCAATGAACGTCGCCTCGCTTTGCCAAACACTCACACAAAGCAATCCAGACTGTTCTCATACAGAGTTCCCCAATGGTGGAACAAACTACCTTCCACTACCAGATCAGGAGAATCTCTCGCTATCTTTAAGAGACTCCTGAAGACAGAGCTCTTCAAAGAGCACTTACTCTCCTAACAACTCTAACACACTAACTACTTCTAACCCCATTTCCTTCTTCCCCTCCTTCAGTTCTCTATCCCTTTATTTCCCTTCGACCTCCTTTAAGCCCTATCTAACAAAATCTAAATTCCTATTACTTTTGTACTTCATTATTGTAAGTCGCTTTGGACAAAAGCGTCTGCCAAATGAAATGTAATGTAATGTAATGTAAAAAAAAGTACTCATATCGTACCTCTGTTTTTTAGAGTGTAATATGGATTAGAACAGTACTCAAATAGAGCTATTCACTGTATCTTTTTCACAACTTAACTCTTGAAGAGTTCAGCACAGCTGTTAACTGAAAGCGATGTCAGATGATTCCAACTCATAAAGCAGCCAAGATGTTCAAAGCTGTTGTCTAAGCAAGAGGTGCTACTTTAAAGATTCTAAAGTATAAAAACATATTTTGGTTTGTTTAACACGTTTTTGTTTACTTATTAATTCCATATGTTTTCCTTCACAATGCTTATTGTGACAGGCCTAATTTGGAAGAATATCTGATATTTTCATGTACATAAAGTACATAATGGTATGTTTTGGTGGCACACAGATAACCATCAGCATAGTAGGCACAGATAACCCTGTATGTCCAAATGTTTGCGGACACTGCTTCAAATTAACCTATTGGCACCATGACTAAAAGCAGGCGTGGACTAGAGAAGTGTAAATCCAGACCTCACTAGTGCCCATGTTGCTGAATGCAATCAAACCCTCACATCAATGTTTCGAGATCTAGTAGATTCTCTGTCTTGTATTTTGTGGTGTTTAAAACTTGTGTGCAATCTTACTACATTGCATGTGCATGTTTGCCTGTGTTTTGTGTATTCAACAGGAAAATAAGACACATATGCATCCTGCTGAGACGACTCCAACAACAGGAAGCCAATACTGCTCGTCAGAGATGAGCACAACAAGACGAGTCCTGTCCTTCAGTCAAAAGGTGATGCTTAACCACAGTGGTAGAGAGAAAGCAAGTAACGCACAGGGGGGTCTGAAAAGCTTGAGGAGGGCTAGCTGTGGACTCGACTGTGAGGAGGATCAGTTTGTTCCTTCTTGTCTACAGACTGAGGCGGAACGTGTCGGGATACGTGAGAAAACATCATCCAGAATGAGAGATATGGGAACACAGACAGCAGCTGCTTCCACTTCAGCTCGTCAAGATGCTTCAGTACAGTGCAGCCTATTAAAAGCAGAAAACAGGCTGAGTGTTTCCACTGAGCACACAGCCCCCTTTCACCAGCACAGCACTCGCAAATCCAGGAAAGTTCCCAGTTCTACCACTAGGAGGCACACTGGTAAAAGCAATGAAGGTCTGCTGAGTGTTACTCAGTGTACTCTATCAGAAATCCATAAAGTGAAGTGGAACACGCCCTGGAACACAGCAATGAACAAGGAGGCCACACAGCAGGCTCCTGGAACCATAACAGGACAGGAAAGTTCACCCAAATCTGAGAATCAAGCGTGCACAAATACTGAACATCCCATACCAGGACAGAACTGCTCCCAGGAGAAAGCACCAGGTATTAATACATAACTGATTCTAAACCCATATGAGATTTTAATGTCATTTTCCTTTCCTACTGTACATCCCCAATTCCAAAAATGTTGGTATGCTGAATGAATATGAGAATTCAATGATTTGCAATTCTTCTAGGCACACATTTTATTCACAGTAGAGCTTAGAACATATTGGGGGTCTTATTAATACATATTAATATATTAATACATGAAAGAATTGCAATATTTTGTATTGATTTTCAAAAATATTTAAATATTAGTTATTACAAGTAAAGATTGGTGACAGAGAGTGATTCATTTTGTGTTGTGCTTAAACCTTGCCCAGTAATTAGCAATCCTGTACTCTGTCATTAACTGTTCTGATTGGATAAAAGGTTAAAATATGTTTTTTAAGATTTTAAAAATATGATAGTGTGTTTTTTCTACTAGCTTAATTCATTTAAATAAACGTACAGTTTTACAATTACTTAAACTATTGCAATATATTTTGATATATAACATTTTAACTCCTGTTTTGTCATGCATATCGCCAAGTCCTTGCCAATAGACAGGCCATTCTTGTCTTGTCTAGAATTGCTTTGCTCTTCCTGGCACTTTAGTTTATTTTCCATTTCATGATTCTTTTGCTGAAAGGTCTGAATTGCAGACACGCCAGTTCTGAATTTGGATGCTTCATCTGCGAAGCCATTCTGCTGGGATATATGCAGTACGTGGTTTAGAATTGTCTTGCTGAAAAATATGCAAGGCCTTTCCTGAAAGAGACGTTGTTTGGAGAAAATTTGTTCACAGACAACGTATTCTGGAAGTGTTCCTGAGCCCATGCAGTGATTTCTAGTACAAGATCAGTTTGTTCTTAAAGACGTGCTGCCTGAGGGCCCGAAGATCACCAGCATCTTTTGATATTATATACTGCAGATAGTGGGATATCCACTTACTTCTCACAGACTATGCCTCTCTGCAAAGCTCTTTTTATGCCTAATCAAGTTGTGGATTGCTCTTATTGCAGCTGTTTTTATGCAAGAAACCATGATATTCTGTGTTTTATACTGAATAAAATATATGAGATCATTGATCATATATGAGACCATCCTGTTTTTTTACTTTAGAAAACATTAAACATTTATTTCCATTTTACACAGCTCCTAAGCGTTCTTGGAATTGGGGTCGTAATATGATTAATGTGAGCTTGATGGATCTCAGTGAAGCATGGCTAATTTGTGTGATAATTACAGTGTGTGGTTCTGTAGGTTGAACATGCTAACTCGCGCGTGATTATAAATAGCTCAATTTATGCAAGATCTGTGTTTTTCTCTTTTTTTTTTCTCAGCAGAACCTAAAGAGAAGCTGTCAGGGAACATAGTGGTGAGAGGAGAAAGGTGTGAAGGTCACGAGGAGGAGAGCGTGAATCCGAAGCCTGCTGAGAACGCCTGCAGCACTGAGGAGCACGGCAGAGAGAGAGGTGTGAACTGGGTCTCTGGGGAGGCGGAAAGTCTCCAGGAAATCGCAGATATTCTCCTAATGCTAAAGCAGAAAAACAAGCCTGAATGAAAGGAAAGGCAGAGATGACTCAGACCTGCTTTGCTTTGTATGTTTGTAAGTAAGCACCTGTTGCTGCTTCACACGTTCAGAAAGCTCTCAGGTGGCTTCTTATTTGTTTACCTCTTGTAGGACACACACTTTATGAGGGTCAAAGCTAAAAACGTAATTGAAACAGTGAGTGTACAATTATATATTTTATTGTTTAAACTTCCAAATGTCATGAATATATTCAGTTTTGTAGAATATAAATCTAGCAAAACTTTTACAGCGACAATAGTCAAATTTACTGTACAACACTATCCATATATTTGTATTCACTAGTTCTTCATTGACTGTAGAAACACTGCTCTGTAGATAATAAAGGTAGATAATAATTTAATGTAGAAAAACAAAACAAAATACACACACACACACACACACAGCCATTCACTAGAAACATTAGATGTGTCAATTAAAAGTAACACAGTGAGTTGTCATTGACTTTGGAGCATCCTCCTCCCATTGTCAAGTACATTCTAAAAACACACATCTGATACACTGTAATCTCTGTTCAGGAAAACTCTTAATAAAACTTTAATTCAAGGAACACAGATGAGGGTTTATTAAGGTTTTGAATAAGATATTTCTATATTATTTATATACTATGCATTCAGCTTTATCCATGCTAACCTTCATTAGTACACAATTTGTGCTCTATTATTTGAAAATCACTAATAATAACACTCTTATTAGCAATACTAATATACAATCAACACTAATAATTTATTTCTAAATTCACCTCATTTTCTACTCAATTTACAAGACCAATTTCCCAATTCCTGTTTATATGTACTCACCCTATCACTAACTCACAATGCCCCCAACACTGTCATAGTGACAGTGCCATATTCTGCTGGACCACTCAGATCAAAATCAAATCTACCACCCTGTTACGCATATATTTTTGGGCTTGAATTAATACCTAAATATTGCCTAATTGTTATTAGTGTGTAATTGGCAGCACTTTAATGGTGTGGATTCTATTCTAGTGACATGTGTTGTTTAATTAGAGTTATTTGAGTTTATATGGGTTTAATAACAATTTAATAAACACCAATCACCCATAACATTAACACCAGCATCACCTTCCTAATTTTGTGTTGATAAGAGTAGAATATATGTGACCAAGGAAGCATGGCCTCCGCAAGACCTCTGAAGGTGTTCTGTGATATCTGGCACCAAGACGTTAGCAGCAGGTCTCCATTAATCACATCAGTGAGCCTTGGGTGCCCATGACCTTTCTTTGTCTTTCTTAGGGAACTTTTGGTAGGTTCTGACCACTGCATACCAGGAACACCTCACAAGACCTGTACTGAGTGGCCAAATCCTTATGCATGCTCATTTTTACTGCTTCAACTTCAAGAATTGACTGTTCACTTGCTGCCTAACATGTAGATCTCACACATTTGATATATGGCACTTTACATAACCCAAAAAAGTGCTAAAAGTACTTAATACACTGTGCACCACAGTTATTAGTATCTGTTTAAAGTACTTTGGCTGGAAAATGTACCCTTTACAATATAGTACAGCAAAGGTGTACAATGGTTTCATGTTGTTTCTGGACATTTTAGGACCATAGGTTAAAAGCACTGAATTATTTGCGCAACAGGGTGGTATGAAATTGTTTATTGTGACTTATTTTAACTAACAGTGCTATTAGTAGTGATTTTAATTGAACAGACTACTAATTATGTACTTTTAAAGGATGAATATGAATATCGCTGAATGTATAGTAAATAATTTAGGCTTTACTGACCACAAAGTAGCTAAGAACTTAAAAACCCCAAATTTGTGTTCCTTAAAACAGTGTTTCTTGATCCTGGTCTTGAAGATATCCTTCTCTCCATCCAAAAGTTGAAATAAACATTAGAATATGCAGGAGGGTGTGCCTTCAGGACCAGGGTTGAGAATCACTGCACTAAATTAAAGTGTTACCAAACTCTGTACAACACAGAGTCATGATAAACTAACTTAAATGTATTTTACTCAATCATCTTCTTTCTCAGTTTAAAGCCATAATCAGAATTAATATGATTATACCTCATTAAAATCACATTTCTAGACCATCACTCTCTAGTGTGCTTCTCCCTTTTGGGCCAACTCGGCGTGCTTCAGAGTTAAACATAAAAACACAATCATGTATCTGTCTGCACTAACAGTGAGCTAAAAAAACAAACTAACAAAAACACATAATACACAAGGCCTGGTGTGCACACCACTAAACAGCAAACCAGCATTTAAAAAAAGCACTTGTGTTAGTTTGCTTGATATTGTTGCTTTTACAACACCTATCAACACACACACACAGCCACAACGTGTCAGCTTGGCACAAATCTAGGTGTACCAGGTGTACTCACAGTAGTACAATATAAAACATAACATTGGAATATTACGCTACTCGTCAAAACAGGTATTCCACTCTGTTACATGGACAAGAGCTATGCAATGCAATGCTATTTGTACACAAGGCTACGAAGGAAGACGAAATTAAACTGGGTCGAAAAAGACAAAGGTAAACGTGGGCTTGAGGTTTTAAAATATCAAGCTGATTTAGGAGTTTATCTGCACTCTAACAAGGGACTACAAAGCTGTTTGGAGCAATCTAGAACACTCTAAGCTCTAAACACATCAGTACGCTCTCTAAGCTCCTAATACCTATTTATTCGTATTGAAGGGACTGTGCTCACAACACTGCAACCCTGTTTACACCTGCTCACCTCATGTGATAAGTATCTGGATTAAATCCTCATAAGATTTTAACCATGTGAATTTACACTGTGTGTAACAGAATTTACACATTGTGTAGCAATAATATTGCTGTTTTAGTAGGGATGGACCGTTCAGTGTTGAAATGCTTAAAATAAAATGTTCTTTATTTTGGATTTAACCACATTTGAAATTCTGTCGAACCCCAAGCTAAGAGAGTCTGTGAAATGCCGTAAAAAGGCTGCACTTCCGAGCTCAGAATGGAACACAACATAAAAAATCTGGTTTGTGTTCTGATACTCACTGTACTGAGCTGAATGATGTACTCTCAAGATGAGTATCTGGTTAGTGTTCTGATACTCACTGTACTGAGCTGAATGATGTACTCTCAATAGGAATATCTGATACTAACTACTGAGCTGAGTGATGTACTTTTAAAAGGGAGTATCTGATTATTGTTTTGTTTGTATTTGTTTTATGTCTTGGATGTGGTTCCATTCATATATTTACGTGGTATGGCCAAATCCAGATGCAGTCCTGATACTTATGAAGTGAGCAGATGTAATCTGGGTCAACTGCCGCTAAAATAAACAGTGCAAGACAGAATCCAGGCTACAACCCAGTTTTGATATGCTACAAGTTTTAAACAACATAATTTCAAGACATTTTTATATCCTATTTCACCATAGTGTGAATCAGTTTTAAATCAGTACATTTCCAGTGGATACCACAATCACAATCTCTGAACTGTATCCACACTCTCAAACAAAAAGGTGCTTCAAATGTTATTTTGAGCGATGCCATTACTTTATCTTTCACAAACCAACCAGAAGCTTGCATTTGTAAAATGGCTGTAAAAAAGTAAAGTAAAGTAAAGAACAGTGAGCTTGGTTATAACAAGAGAACATGCCGCACAGAAATCATAACAAACATGAGCAAAATCAAGAAGTTCAAAAACCAGAGAGACTAACAGCATCCAGGCTACCAAAACAAAGAGGAGGTCTGAACAAAAAAATACTAAATGACAAAGTAAAGCTCAAACACAGAGAAGCATGACAGAAATAATGCCCAGTATGCAATATAAATAGTTGGCCATACTTCACAATGTGACTAAGTAAACAGGAGGAGGAACAGGAAAAGTGCAACATTGAATAAGGTTGATTGTGCAACAGTGACACTATTGTAGTTGTTGGGCTCAACAGAGCAATGAGCAGAACCTGCAAGTGGGAAATCTTGGTTCTACACAGAACCATAAGGAGATAAGTGTGATAAACAAACTTTTTTTAAGACATCACTAAAAGAACATTTTAAAGCACCTTCATGTTTAAAAGTGTATGATTTGAGTTTAAATATGTTGATTTTAGAAGATAACCGTTATTTCAAGAGTTCATACTTTCATTTGGCTACACTATTCAAATATAATTACTTAATAATTACATGATTGATTACAAAGTTACTTCTGTAAGTAATAACATTTACTAGGGGTGGGAATCGATTACTATCTCACGATTCGATTCGATTCCGATTTTGGGGGCCACGATTCGATTCAAAATCGATTTTTGATTCAAAACGATTTGAATTATAAATATTTCTGCTTCTGGCTTATGAATCGTATTGAAAAAAAACCCTCCATAATATACACTGGTCCTGGAGCAAGTAATGTGTTACAAAAACAATAAAATGTGCAGGAATGTGGGTCCTCAGTGACAGAGGAATCACTGGGATATCACAATGACGTTAATGAACAATAAATACATAAATAAATAACACTGCTTTATTACCAGGCTACTAGCGGTGGTGTGTAGGTGACGCTGCTGGGCTGATGTGATGATAGCAGTGGAGCGCTAAAGTTCAGGAGCAGCTGCTGATTAACTAGTTAATTTAAGGTGGTTGTATTTCTTCAGAAAGGGGGCAGGAGGTGGAGAAATTAATTCATATTGTCCATTCCTTAATTCCTCTGTGATGAGGAGCTGAAATTAGCTCTGATTAGCTTATTGTTATTTTTCCGTTCCGCCTTAAATGCTGCAGCCCGCTGCCACCTGTAGCGTTATTTAAGGTGGAACTGGAAAGTTAGCTAGTTAGCTAGCTAACAGTTACTGAAACTAACTACTAGCGATCTTTTTTATGCTTGTTATGAAGCATTCTGCCATAAAACATTGAAACTACACGTTAATCTAAGGTAATATAGTGCTTGTTCTGCCATCTTACCGGTGATTCTCAAACACCTACGCTCTGTGTGTGTCTGGAAGATCTCCAAAGGGACAAGCGCTATCCCCAGGGTTGCCAGGTCCAACAAAAATACCCAGCCCAAAATCAGTCTAAAACCCGCCCCTCAGAATCGATTTTGGGACATTTTAAATCGATTCTGAATCGTAGTAAATGAGAATCAAGATTCTTATGTGAATCGATTTTTTGGCACACCTCTAACATTTACATTCTATATTGAGGTCAACTCGGCAATTCCTGCTTTTCTCCATTTGTTTCAATGTCAAGAAAATGACAAAACATTAAGGCTCAAAACAAGACTCTAAAACTTTTCATTAAAAATCAAATCATTATAAAATATCTTCCCTCTGACTTACAAACCCAAGTGTGGTACTGACCAAGCTTTTATCTCTGACAATAAATGCAACTTGTAAGGTTAACCCTCCTGTTAAGTTTTCAGCAGTAATGAAACAACATTAATGTTTCTGGTTCAGATTGACATGGGGCACAGGTAGCCATCCAAATGTAAAGTATTTTTCTATACAGACACTTATAGTCTTAAGTATTAATTAATTTAATTTCTGTTTAGTTCAATAAAAAATGATTACATGGTGTACTTTAGGAATGCCCCAAATAACCGAATGTATTATTTGGTCAAATGTGAAAAAGTGAACAAGTATTCAGTTGTATAGATAAGTGAAAAAAAACTAATAATTCATATCAAACAATGATTAAATTGTTTAAGTCATAGGAATGTTAAAAATATCCAGTTTCCAAAAAAACAAAATACATTTAGGCTGTTTAATTTATTCAATGGTGAAAAAGGGGAAATTCAGGTAAAATTTATCCTTTGGCCACATGTTACCTTTTGGGCCCAAAAAAAAATTAATTAAATGCATCCTTAGTTTACTTATTATGGTTCACTAATTTTTATAAAAAGAAAATCAATCACATTGTATTTAAGTTTTGAAATTAATTCAAATTATGTTTATTTTTTAATCCTTTGTATCCTCTGTATGATCTGAACAGTATTTGTGGGGTATAAACGCATTTTTTTGTGTATTAAACTAATTAATTCCTGCAGAAAGGGGTTAATGATATAACCAAGTTTTTTTTTTTTTTTTTTTTTTTAACTATTGAAACAGGTCAGTTTGACCCACAGCATAACAGGAGGGTTAACTTAACATTGTAGGGAAAATAGGGTTACCATCTTCTTCTACCTTCACCATTAACTGTAGGCAATTTTCTGTGTTATGGAAATGAAATAGCCACTAAAACAGTGACGTTGGTATATTATTGATCTGCATTGTACCACAACTCAAAAAATGTAGACCATGTGATGACCTCAGACAAAAGCTGACTTGGTGAGTGGGTGCGCTCGGTTGTGCTCTTCATCAGCAACTCCATTTTCTTCAATCATGGTGGACGGCTGTATGCGCAAGATGCAACCCGACTGGTTCAGACGGACCTGGTGTCAGGGTGGGGAGAAGCTAAGGACCGATTCGTTCTCTCCCTCTGCTCTTCATCAGCCCTGAACCGAGCCCGAGAGAGGATTCACAGTTGTGTTCTTAGAGCTGGCGTTACAGTGTTACTCGACATCTGAGGCGTCGTTGTCCGACAGGTGGTAATTTGATCCTTTGACCCTGATATACTCCACTTGCCGGCCCTCGTCTGAATCTGAGGCACCGCAGGAGCACAGCCGACTCTCGAAGAGCGACTCGATCTCCTCCAGCCGTCGGCCCTTGGTCTCGGGCAGGCAGCCGTAAATAAAGAAGAAGCCCAGCAGAGACAGACTGGAGTACAGAAAGAACGCACCTGGAAGGTAAACAGAGAAATCTTCAGTATGTTTCAGATAAATGGTGATATGTGATATGATACAATATAATGAAACTTTAACCTAGTATAATATTAAAGGGCCAATAAGGATGAAATCTTCTGTAGGAACTTAGAATCTGGGTGAAACATCATATATTTTAAAACAATACTCTTTAAGCAGTTTTATCTCTTGTCAGCTGAGCTTCATCCAGTATTTTCTTATTTGTACTGTATAGTATGTTTCGCTAGCTTGTGGGTTTTAGCCTCCCCAGTTCCATTTCCACACCGTGGCTTGCCAGGTACAGAATACAATATCATGATGAAAACAGTTTGCTGCAGCCATGGAAACAAGTTTTAGCAGAAGCAGAATTAGGTGGTTCTACACAGCCTCTGCATCCATCTAAAAAGCTCTATGAACAGATACACAGTAAAATGAGAGTAAATATGGTGAGTTTGACAGATGGAGACAGTATAGACCCCATAAGAAACAAAGAGGGCAGATTTTTCTTCTCAGCAAGTAAGCACTCAGCTTCAGCTATGGTTTGGTAATCAAAGCTAGGTCATTTTTCACAACCACTAGCATAGTAGGGAGGGGAATTTTGCTTCATTTTAAACAAGTGCTTGCATTCTTACTCATTTTCGTTTGACACTCAATCTGGCAACCCACATGAGCTTTGCATCTGATAAATTGCTCTACAGTGTTTGGAAATTGCACTGCTTGTGGCCCTTTCACACACTTATTCTCATTTAGCAGATTATTTAAATAGTAGAAGTTTATTTAAATAGTAAATAGCTAGCAATTCAACTCAAGACACTTTAAAAAGAGACACATTTTCAGAAGTAAAAATCTGCTTCATTACCTAGTGTGACTCATGTATTTGTCTGCATAAATCAGCATTAATTTGAAAAATGAGAAAGATAGATACTTTCTGTATTCGTTTTTTTTAAGATGAAAATCAAGTTAAACAGTAGAGTACATAGAACGCGTTTACATTAAGCTTTATACACTCACCATGCAATTTATTAAAAAATACAGCGCTAATACAGCGTAGGGCTTAGTTATTTAAGAAATGTATTCAACAAGATTATGGAAACATAACATTGGGATCATGGTTAGCGCTGGGTAATAATTAAATTGAAATGAATATTACGATAGAAAATATGTCAAAGACAGTGATATGAGTTTCAAACCCATTTCCGATTTTAAAGAAAAGAAAAGAAAAGCTAATTATTCATACCGTGAATATCGTCTTACTGTGCTTTGTTGGCATATCTGCTTGAATGATAAAACAACAAAACTAAATACACTGAGGCTGTTTATATTGTCAGTGGGGAAAAACCTGCCTATAATAATGTAAACTTTATATATATTTGTAACCATTTGTAGCCTTTATGAAATGTTCTGTATAATCAAATAAACCAGTATTCCTGGGTTGTAAACTCATTAAATTACACAAATGAATCCCTACAATCAATTCACTGCACACTATAGGTTCTGTATCCTGGCTAGGTCAGGGCATGAACATGACATATACCATAGACAATGTCTCTTTGATTCAGTTCCTTTCAGTAAAATTCAAAATCATTTATATTTATTTTATTTATTTATTTATTTTTTTTTACAAATGTTTAATTCATTCCATTGATGATTGATTTGTTACTAACAGTGCAAATAAACATTCCCCACACCATTACTCCCATTGCATCACTCCACCAGCATGGGCAGCTGACATGTAGCAAGTTGGGTCCAAAGATTTAAGCTGTTGGTGCCAAATTCTGACCCTACCATCTGTGAGCTTCATTAACAATCCTGCCACACTCAAAATCACTGATGGTTGATGTGAACATTACCTGAAGCTACTGGCCTACTCACCATAATTTTACACGCCGCACAGCTTAAATGAGTAGGTCTACAGATGTTCTTAATGATTTGCTTGGTGAGTGTATTCTATCATAAAGCACATAACAAAACATTGCAAAACTAAAGAAAGAAAGAAAACAACATAATAATAAGCATTTAATATTTCCCAAAAATGTCTCCAACATACTGTAATAAAGCTGGGGTACAATATTTGTGAAGGCACATTTAAATTGATATATTTATACCACGTGCCAGATGTTCTATTATGATTCTTAATGATGCATTTCAATTCAATTACTGAAGCAATTATGACGATTATTCATGTTTGCGTATGCCATTTTGAACAGTCATAAAACCCAGATCAAGTTTAGATCAGTAAACAGAGAAGTATAAAAGCATGTGCATGTTGACCACTATGGTGTCCTGTGGTGCTATATATGATAACATTACCGTAATAGGTGAGGTACTGTGCTAAGTGGAGGAATGTCAGGGACACCAGTACGTTGAAGGTCCAGTTCACTCCAGCTGAACAGGCGTTTCCTGTGCTTCTGGCCCACAGAGGGTAGATCTCTGAGTTGACAGTCCAAGGCATTGGTCCTAGTCCTGAAATGACAATAACAGACATTTGTGGGAAGTTGGGAAAGCCCTAAAAATCTGTCCATCTGTTTTTATACATATTTTATTATCTTTCTTTCATCCTGTTCTTCAATAATTAGGACCCCAAAGGAACACCACAGAGCTGCAGCTATTATTTGGGTTGTGGGTTATACCCAGCACTGCAGTGACACTGGCATTGGTGGTGGTGTATGAGGTGTTAGTGTGTGTTCTGTGGGTATGTGTTAGTGCTGGGTAGTAAAATGGTTAGCACGGTGTACCAGAGAGGATTTTAGAACCGGTATGCGTTTTTCTCATACCACCACACCACTAGGAGGCGCTCTGGAGCTCTGTGTAGACGTGTAGAGCGGCTTCAAAGAAGCACAGTAACTGCAGTTTACCTCAGTCTTTCGCTGTGCTGCCTGGAGAAACATGAGAACAGAACTCCTGCAGCTTCTGCTGTTGCTCCTTACAGTATGAGTAACTATAGCCCTTTTAAATATATTAATACTGTAGCTTAAATGATAATATTAATGCACACTGAACTGAATTAATTTAACTGGAGAACCAAGAGAACTGTGATAAACTGATACACCTCGTCCTAAATACTGTAATGTCTCTAATAGCTTCAGTAAAAACATATTATAAATTGATATTAAACTTGTGTCTTACCTGTGCAATAAAGCTTTTGAAAATTGTCTTATTGAATACTTTCATTTTGAGTATTTTAGGTTCATTTTTAGTGTTTATGGAACTATTTAAAATATTTAGTTTTCTAAATAAAGTCGTGTTAACATTGTTTACATTCTTCAGCTGTTTTTTCTGCTAATGAAGTCTGATTTCTTTATAAGCCTTAATATTTGATATTTTATATACTCATAACAGTACAGTATGTCACAAACCTATATTAAAGCCTAATAGTGCAAAAACTATAATGAAATAATAATTAAAACAAATACAGTGAAACCATCAGAATCTTGCAAAATACTGTAACTTTGGGTCATACCACCCAGCACTAGTATGGGTGGATCTAAACGCATCAGTGTCATTGCTGGATTGAGAATAGTCCACCAACCAGAGATGACCAACATAAACTGTACAGTACCAGATTTAGAGCCTTTGTCTCAGACTTTAACTACAAGGTGGAGCAGCTAAGAAGGGGTGGGTGCTCTGTGGTGGTCTCTCCTCTGAGGTCCTGACCATTGAAGAACACAGTAAACGGATGATAATAATAAAGTACGCAGAGAAACAGATACAAAACTACAGTGATCAGTGAAGCTGATCAAAATGGATAGTAGGTTCAGAATTTGCTATTGGTCATCGTAGCCATATTACCTGGAGCAAAGAAAGCCAAGTACAGGATCAGTCCCAGAAGCACCACCCAGGAGTAGGAGGTGGGGCAGAAGTTATAAGCCCAGAGACTGTGATCCGCTGACTGGGTAGAGTTGGAGCACCTGTAGCACAGTGGAAGTGTATGTTAGTGCATGGGTTTATTCTGAGCTGTGTACGAGTCTGTTCATCTGCTTTGTTAAAAGTGTGAGAGTACAGTATGTGACAGTATAATCTCCTGAACAGAGAAAAAAAAAAGACTGACTCACTCGCTCGCTGCTCTGCCGACAGTGACTCACCTGCCCCACGCTGCTCTCTCAGTGGAGGCCTGATTGACTGGGACGCAGGAGGCAGCGAACACAGCAGTGCTGTTCTGCTGGTAGCAGAAACCACAGCTTGGATCCAGCATACACGGCTCACATGACCTGCAGCACAATGCCAGAGGGTAAAAATCAGGATTAGCAGATCTATGGTCTTCTGAGGGCATCATTCTACAATAATAAGAAGAACTGTGTGTTGACTTGACTTTCTTGTGAATTGTCCCTAAAGGACCCTTTTGTTACTGTGCATTTAAACGTGATCTGTTCTGATTAGCTGATTAGTTCTACTTTGTGCTTTGTTTAGAGAGCCAACCTCAGACCAAAATGATCACAATATGATAAAATACCAATATACAGGGTTCATACACTTTTTAACCAATGCATTTCCATTATTTCTTCATGGCCTTTCTATGCCTTTAAGGCAAAATTTCATAACCATAAGATTTTTAAAAAGTGCAGACACGGACAATAAAACAATCAACTAAAACTATAATCCAAATTGATTAATGATGCTGACAATATTTAATAATAAAATGTGTAAAAGATCCTGAGAGCTCCATTGTGTAGGGCTAAATTACTGAATTAACCTTGAGTTAGTCATGTTTGTTAGCTCAAAATAGATTTTCTCCGTCGATACACGGAAACACAAATAATTGTAGACCAAATTTCCATGACTTTTCCAAAACTTTCTCATATCCAGGCCTGGAAATTGCTGTTTTCAAATTCCATGACTTTTCTAGGGTTTTCATGACTGTACGAACCCTGAATATGTTGTCAAGCTCTAGCTCCATAGTGCAGTAAGTTTACTGGGCGAGGAACGGGTGCATTTCAAATTATATTAACATTAGGCACTTTAAGAGAATATGCTCCAGTAGGATTTGACTCTATAAAGTAGAACACAAAAATAATGCGAACATTTAAATGCATTAGTTAAAAATATCTATGCAAATCATATGCAGCAGAAGGCAGTTAGATGAGTGAGATGCTGTGCTGTGGAGAATCGTGTATTAAGGAGAAAGCGTATGTGCACAGATTGGCTTTGTGCTGTGATGACAGTGTAGCCATTCCGCCTCCATTACAGCATAATGAAGCTGTGTTGTTTCAGCAGCTGGGTGTGCGAGGCGAGCCGGAGATCAGGTACGAGGGTAAATTGGGACAGAGCGGACGCTTGCGTTCTCTCTGATGACACAGCTCCGGTCACGGGGTCACGCGCTGCGGACGGCCCGGTATGGCAGCATTAATGTTGATTAAGGGAGCGGTGATTACGCACATCACTTCACAGCCACCGCGCGGTTCAGAAACAGATTCACTCAGACTGCAGGCTGAGAGTGAACGGCCAAATCTATTAGACACAATTTTATGATTGAAGATTTGATTAACCTGCGTGTGTTTTGACTCATAAATAATTCATAAGTTGTTCTGGAGCCCACCGATCTTCTCCCTTCCAGCCAGGAGCTTCAGTACAGCACCAGCACACCTGATCCCACTTCTCTACTAATCGGCTCTTGATGAACTGATTCGGGTTGTGTTGCAAGTGGTTTACCAAAAACAGTGAGAATATTTGCTGTCAAACCTGCAACTATATTATTAATAAATCTGTGAGAATAAAATTACCTCAGAATTGATGTTTGGCACTACAGAGTTGGTTGCTCATCCAAGGCAATTACACTGTAAACACATTCTTATTTACAGGTAGCGGGAAATGGAGTAAAAATCCAATTACTGTACAGCCAAACCAAGTCTGGGCATGAGTTTATGCAGGATGATGATAATGCAGCTTCACACAGTAAATTGTAACAATAAATAAACTGTAACAGATGATTTAGGTTTTATAGCACATAAAATCAAATCTTGTAAGAGGTGCCAGGGATAAGAAACCTGGTGAATAACACATACTGTGGGTCACTGGAAAATGTTATATACATTATTCATTTATTATTTTGGTGCATTTCCATTGGTTTATGCTTCATAACATTTTAAAATAAGATGAAAAATCTGTTAGATTTACATTGTCAGAAAGCCAGACACGGACACAATGTTTAGTGATTTATAGTCTTTACATTTTGCAATAGTTCCTATTAATATTGTAATATTTAATAATTGAAACTGAAATCCAATTGATGAGGCCCTGTTTTTATGAATTAATGTATTATTTTATATGACCCACACTTAATACATAACAAAAAACAAAAAAACATTACTGGTCAAAACTTTAGACACGTCTGTTCTTGTTCACTCAGACATTTTCCACTTTTTATGACTTTTGTAAAATTCTAAATTATTTAGTATAATGAGATTATATTAAAACTATATAGGAACACTTGCAGAATTGTTATGTAAAGAAATTACTATGTTTTATACTTTAGAATCTTCTAAGTACCACATGTATATTTAAGGACAGATGTGCACACGTTTGGTATTTTAATCTCAGGGTCTTCATAAGGTAGAGTCACCTGGAATAGTTTTCTCAGTGTCTAGAAGGAGTTGCTGGAGGTGCTGAACATGCTGTGAAGCTCCAGCTCATCCCGACTCACACTTATATTTTAGTTGGGTTTAGGTCAGGGGATTTGTGGAGGACAAACACTTTTTTTGTATTTACTACATAATTCCATATTTGTTCCTTAATTGTTAAATAATACATTTCTTTAATATTATTCTGCAATGTGCTAAATAAAGAAATAAAGAAAAACACTGAATGAGAAAGTGTATCCTAACCTTTGACTGGTACTGTACATTTTTAAAATCATTTTGTTTATTAACTGTACTGCATGTTCCAATATAATTGCATTATTCATTTTACCTTTTAAAACATTTACTAAGCAACTTAAGAACCAGTGAACCTATCCCAAGAATGCAGTCACCCAAATGTTTAATGTTCAAAGTTAGAAATTAGAAATTATTAGACCATAGCCATTCAGTAAACCTTTGTGAAATTTGAATGGCAAGTTTAGATGTGGGCTGCACTGTGGCTAGATGAGTAAATAAAGGTAAATGATGGGTGGTGGTGGAGTATGGAATCTAGAGACGAATGACCTCATAGCTCACAGAAGTTATAATAAAAGATTCAGCTGTAGCTTAAGCAGAAAACACTCACAGGTATCTGGTGCAGCTGGAGTTGGCCAGGGACGGGTCAGTTGGGTGGATGGTGACGGGGGGAGAGTGCTGGGCGGACAACAAGAAACCAAACGCCAGGAGACAAAGACTCACAGACGTACCTAAAGAAAGAGACAGAGAGAAAGATCAGGACAATCATACAGCAATCAGAGACATTCTGCACTGCATTAAAAACAGAATTTACATATTCAACACTTAACACATCTTAATAATAGTTATTTTTATCTGTGTGATCATGCAGTCTTTCCATATTTTAAATATTTGCTGTTATTTGACAATAAATAAATACATAATTCCCTTTCCAAAAAAGCAACTTTATTTATTCAATTGGTCAACGCATCATGGAATTATTTGACAGTATGTAAAAAAAAACAGCTGCCAGATTCACATTATGTCAAAAAGTGGGGAAAAAAGGTAAACATTTTTTTTTCTACTGCATGTCTCTAAGCTTTTTCGAGTTAATAACACAAAAAAATTATTTTGTCTATACATAATCTATATACATTTTCTGTTACTGTTTTTTTTTTTTTTTAGCATTAATAATAATGTTACTACACGCATTACAATTAACCAACTGGTGACCACTGGCATATTAAAAGTACTTCTGTTTTAATATTTAGGCCTTCCATTTTTTTAGACAACTAAAATTCAATTACAGTCAACATGCAATAAAGGTTTAATTCTTTAACAATATTCAGACATTGGAATTAAATATATATATATATATATATATATTTAAAATAAATTAAGCATATTTTTTTCTAAATAAATTAAGCATAAATAAAAAAAATACTATTTACTAAAAAACTATTTTAAAATAAAAGTCAACATACCAGCTTGCTCTTATTAATAGGCTTTAATAATTGAGTTAACAAAGTGTTCAATACAGCAAAAATGATTATGATCGTGACCATATAGCAAGAAATTAAATAAAAAATGAATTATAAACGTTTAAAATTAAGTCATTCTATTGGGCAGTTATTTAAATCTCATTATCTGTGGTAATTCTCTTACCAATGATGCTGCCCAGAGACAGTCTCCTTCTGCCCACCTTCTCCACCAGCCACACCCCCAGCAGAGTGAACAGAAAGTTGGTGAGAGCGGTCAGCGAGGACAGCCAGATGGCCAGCTTGTCGTCCCGCACTCCGGACATCTGCAGGATGGTGGCGCTGTAGTACCTGCAGGAAGAGGAGAGCGAGACTTTTAGAATCCAGCTTCACTGGAGAATCCTGTCTGTTGTTACTGGAGGCTTCGGAACTGGTAGGGAAGTGTGAGGAGCTCCAGCTGAGTGTTAACGTGTTAAAGGGTGATAATTGGAAATTGTTTGATGGATTCAGGTTGTGTGAAGACATTTTTGGTGGATGGGGGCAACCTGATTATAACATGATTATAAGCTGAATATAATTTACAGCATATGCCAAAGACTCTGATCCAGTCTATAATCCTTATTTAGATTTTTTTTTCTTTTCTTTGTTTGTATCATATTTAAAGTAAATGCAGTCTAAAGTAGCTACTGCTGTGATTTTTGTTTATAAAGTAGCTAGATATGCAAACCCAGCATTTAACCTGATTTACAGGCTATTTAACCTTATTTACAGCTACTTACTGTACAGCATAGCAAACCGGCTTTCACACTCAACACACCAGAAAGAAACCTCACTGGTTTAGAAGCTGCTGTGAAAACCTTTTATATGTCTGCATTACCACTATGTTGCGTGAACTATTAATCTGTTTGTACAGCATGTCTAACCAGCTTTCACACACAACACACAAATATATAGGAGTGCTCTGAAGAGCTTTCCAGCTAACCTACATAACTTACAGTGGTATGAAAAAGTTTGGGCACCTCTCATCATTTTCATGATTTTCCTTTAGAAACCACTGGTTGTTCGAATCACAGCAATCACAGATTTTAATAATATTCAGGTCTGGGGACTGGGATATCTATGCCAGAATGTTGTAGTTGTACAACCTGTCAAGGAATGCGTGCAGGCAGATGTATGTGCAGGTAAGGGAAACAATAATTTATTAAAAAAATAACAAATAAACAAAGAAACGAGGAACAAGGAAATAAAACAAAACAAACACGAGATAATAAGAATAAACGAAGAGGGAGGCTAACAAACGAATAAATAATACAAGACAATAAACTAAACAGGGCTTGTATCAAAAACAAACAAAGGGGCAAACGAATGGAAATAACTAATAACTAAAACTAGATAAACAAAACAAAACAGAACAGGACAAGGAATAAACAAGAAGTTATACAAAGAACAAAGGACTAGGGCTACGGCTATGAAAAACAGAGAAACGCTGAGAGACAAACGACAGGTGAAGGTGCAAAGACCAACCAGGACAAAGTGACGGAGGAGGACTATATAACACACAAGGGAAGTGGAAACACCTGGGGCTAGGGGGCAGAGCTACAAATTAACACAGGTGAAAAACTACTGAGACAGAACACAGGGGCACAGGTCTCTTGAGGAAAACACAGGCATGAGGACAGACAGGAAACAGGGCCAGGACGTGACACAACCAATGATTTATAAAGGAAAATTATGAAAATTATCAGGGGTGCCCAAACCTTTTCATAACACCCGTATGTCCACTACCTTACAGACAAGAGGAGCTGCGTCTGTGGTTGAAACTCGGTTCTGACAGTGGTGTGCAGTGAGGCCCTTCTAACCCTTCAGAGAAGGGGTGACAATAGGTGCATGTAAATCATTACATAATATTTAATAAGGAAATATATATTTTAGCTATAAGCATATATTTTATAAATTAACTAAACTAAAAAACAGCAATTTACAGCATTTACTTTACTTTAATCCTGTATATAAGGAGATATTTGGAGTGAATTATTAGTATCATTTTGATTATTAGTATTATTTGACAAAAATTCTGGATCATTGATTTTTGTTACAAATCTGATGAAACTCTTGTATTTTTTAATATCTCAGTTAGGAGTGTGCCATATCATATTGTATGCAGTAATAACATGGAATTTTCATTTTGTTGCAGTAGTGTATTCTTGATTTTTTTTTTATCTTTATTCAGTGTTTTTTTTATATCACCAAGAGTACTGTTATCGCGAGAATACCATGAAATATCGAGATGTTATTTTAGGTCCATATCGCCCACCCCTAGTCTAGATGTTGTTTATACATGAAAAGTACTGATATTTAATAAGTAAATATGTAATCTGTTCTCTATGGACACTTTTGAAGACACAGACTAAGTTGAGTGTAAGCTGTGTGAGTGAGCAATTTACCCCCATTAATCTCCCACTGTGCTTCTGTCACCAGCACTTTGTGTAATGCAGCACTGTTAGAAATGAACTATTAGTCAACAATGAAATTCGTAGTCGACAAATTTAAATAATCAACATTGTCAATTATATTGACTTATCGCTGCAGCCCTATTTGGTAGTACCGAGACATTTCAGTTTATACAAAGCCACAGGAATTCAGTCATTGCTTTAAAAAAGTTGAGGTAACTCAAAAAGACAAAAAATACCGCTAAGGACAGGGAACTCCTAAATCTCATAAATAAGAAATTATGAGCTCTGCACAGATTACAGACACTCTCCTCAACACCCCCCCAGCCCCCCCCCCCCTTTATCCAGCCGATCAAAGCCACTTCACCCAAGCCCCAGCCAATCAGACGCCAACGCTGCAATCAGGCTCAGGCACCTCCTCCACTCTGATGTCATTCCATCCTCATTAATTAAAGTGCCCTCTCCACTGCATCCAGCCTGCCCACTTCAGCCTGATTACCCATTAGAACTGACAGAGGCTCAGAATATCCAGCCTATCAGAGAGCTGACGGGACCGGCCGCGGCTGCAGCGCTCCCGTACACTTCCCAGACACAACACGCACAGGCCGGGATGCCAGGAGAACCAAAAGTGGGGTCTTAATGGGGTGGGTGGGTTTCTTTGTACAACTGATATTATAACACATTCATAATAGGAGAAAATATAAGAAACACAAATATCCTACTGGACAAAAAAAGTGTTGGGACACCCACTCATTCTTTGTTTCCCTTGAAATTAAGGGTATTAAGTAGGGGTGTAACGGTACATGTATTCTTTTACGAATTCTTTACAAGATTTATATTTATAAGAAAAGAGCTCGAGCCCTGTTACAACATTCCATCCCAAAAAACAAAACATGATTATAATGAAGATTCATTGTTATTATGAAGTTAATAAAAATTACAGAACCGCGTGGTTTATACCGAAATGTGAACCAAACCGTGAATTTTCTGTACCATTACACCCCTAGTATTAAAAGTTTGTCATTTTGTTGAAGTAACTGTCTCTTTGTTAAGGGAAGACTTTCTACTGGATTTAGAAAAATTGCTTTGAAGATTTGATTATATTCGGTGATAAAAGCTTTGGTTATGATGAGTTGGGGTTGTGATGATCGTTTCTGAACTTTCTCCATTTGTAGACAGCCTGTCTTACCATGTACACATAAACATCAAGAGATACTTTTGTAACCCTTTCCAGCTTTATGCAAATCATCTATTCTTGAACGTAGGTTTTCTGAGAGCTTGATCTTTTGTGAGAGGCATGATTCATCAAGCAATGCTTCTTAAGAACAGCAAACTCAAAACTGGTGTGTGTTTTTTTGGGCAGGGCAGCTTCAACCAACACATCCAATCTCATCACATCCTGGCTCCAATTAGCTCTTAGAAAAGTCATTAGCCTAGGGGTTCACCCTGCACTGTGAATGTTAACGTGCTGTGTTCAATAAAACCATGCAAACATAATTTTTTGTGTGGTATTAGTTTAAGCAGACTGTGTTTATTTAGTCTATTGTTGTGACTTAGATGAAGATCAGAACACATTTAATGACCAATTTATGCAGAAATACAAGTAATCCCAAAGGGTTCATGTACTTTTTCCTACAACAGTATGCATCTCATAGCTGTACTCTTGTTTGAGCTAAACAGCTGTTTAGGTGCAATTTAATCTAATTTATTACTCAGATTGTTAGTAAATATATTTTTGCCATGGCTAAGAACAAATACTGTCTCCCTATTGCCATCCAGTTAAAAGTTGTTTTTTTTTGGAGGGGGGGAGCCTTCATTTGACAAAAAATGACAGTTACAATATCACAAAAAATTGCACAACATCAAAAACATTTCATACCATATTACAATAATTATTAATATTGCCTCCGCCATGATCTACTTTCTCTCATTCACTGAACAAATCCTGTCCGGGAGGGGGGAAAAACACTGCCCGCCCACACTAAAAACTGATTAGCTGTCTCACAGACTCTTTGCAGAGAACAGGCCAATCAGAACCCTCTTTGTTTTCTCTCTCTCCTTCCCACACGTGTTTAGAGAAAAAAAGTCTGTTGCCTGTGTGCGCGTTTGGGGCACTCGTTCTGAATTCCGGGAGATTATATGTGACTCGCGGGCATCAGGGAGCCACTACCGAAATGCGGGACACTTCTGCAGCTTCAGGGAGACTTGGTTTGTCTGTTAAGTGCAGGAACCATTTTTTTGTATCCAGTATGAAAGCCACTCTGACCAATCAGAGAAGGAAACAATTTTGTAATTTATTGGAGCGCATTTTGGTGCATTTAGATTTGTGTTTGTGAAAACAAACCAAACCGAGGCAGAAAACACCCCAAGTAAACAAATTTATCCACTGACTCAGACCAGAGAAACTAACTACAGGTGTAAAAACACCATAAGCTGCACCCACTGCTGACACAGATGTGCAAATGCACAGAAAGTTAGAACAGTAAAAAACGGACTAAATAATCTTATGTGGGATAAATAGGAAGCAAACTGCAACAGATTTTTTTTTTCACACAGTATTCACACTCACACAAACTTATTCAAACTGTCAAGGTGAAATCTTTGGCTTTCTCTTCACCTCTGTTCTGGAGGGAACACTGCATTTGCATTTTCTGTCCTTCAGAAAGAGAAGCGGCTGAGCGGTACAAATCATTTCTTTATACAAAACACTGCATTCCAGCCAAAGAGTCATTTACATAACTCACATCCACTAACAGCCAGTGATAGCAAAGCGTGCTACACTGTGTTCTGTAGTAAAAACAGCAGTTCTACATAGAAACGTAACGACTCACAGTTTTGGATGCGTATATGCTTTGGCTTCTTTGTCTAGTTGAAGAGTTTTGCTATAATGGACCGAATCTGAGTGATGCTTGGGGAGGAATTCAGTACGGCATAAGATAGTTGTTAGGCCTGGTCCCCCTCCCCCCCACAGCTAAGGTGAGTGATGAAGTTGAGGGTGGTCATGGGGTGGAGGTTGGTGCGAGGTCATTAGTCACAAAGGTGAGAAGCGACAGGGAGGTGTATATATAGGTCTAGGGGGAGGAGCTCAGGTAATTAAGGCGTGGCCCATATTCCCAAAACTTTGTTAATTCTTAAAAACACCTCTTGTTAAAAGTTGGTGTAACTAAATAATCTGTGTTGACAATATGTGCTAATTGTAGTTGAACCCTAGTTGACAACAAGCCAACTACTTTGCACATGCTCAGTTTGACTCTTTAGTTAAACGGGGTCTACTGAGCAGTTGTGCAGGGGACTATATGTTGGCCAGGTGACTGACAATAAGACAGGTCTGTAATACTCATAATTTCCCAGTCTTTAACTTTAATTAACCAAAAATATTATGTGCCCACTACATACATTTGATTAATGTAAAATGTGTCTTTGACACAACTTTATTATTTTTATTGATTCTAAAGGTTAGTCAGCAAATCTTACAAGACACATTTCATAGAACTTAAATTAGGCCAGCTAAAAACATAAAGAGAATTTATAAGTTGGTGTGACTTAATATTTAAAGTTTAATACATGAAAAATAAATGATCTGATCTAAATAATTGTAGTTGGCACAACTGGTGGTGGTTTTCTTCACAACTTTCTTCAACTAAAGCTTAAGTTGACCTAAAAAAAAAAGGCTAGTATAGTAAGTTACAGTTGTGGTCAAAAGTTTACATACACTTGTAAAAAAACATAATGTTATGGCTGTCTTGAGTTTTCAATAAGTTCTACAACTCTTATTTTTCTGTGATAGAGTGATCGGAACACATACATGTTTGTCACAAAAAACAGTCATAAAATTTGGTTCTTTCATAAATTTATTATGGGTCTGCTGAAAATGTCACCAAATCTGCTGGGTCAAAAATATACATACAGCAACAAAATTTGTCAATTTTGGTGATGTAGCGAGTTGTGTCAATCAAATTAGCTTCATGTCATGGCCTCTTCACTTCTTGTAAGTGATTCTGATTGACTACAGCTGTTGACTTCTCATGAGCCCATTTAAATAGGGCTCATTTGACCCAGTGATTAGACTCAGCTACAAAAGCTACAATGGGAAAGTCAAAGGAACTCAGTGTGGATCTGAAAAAGCAAATTATTGACTTGAACAAGTCAGGGAAGTCACTTGGAGCCATTTCAAAGCAGCTACAGGTCCCAAGAGCAACTGTGCAGACAATTATACGCAAGTATAAAGTGCATGGAACAGTTGTGTCACTGCCACGATCAGGAAGAAAACGCAAGCTATCACATGCTGCCGAGAGGAGATTGGTCAGGATGGTCAAGAGTCAACCAAGAATCACCAAGAAGCAGGTCTGCAAGGATTTGGAAGCTGATGGAACACAGGTGTCAGTCTCCACAGTCAAGCGTGTTTTACATCGCCATGGACTGAGAGGCTGCCGTGCAAGAAAGAAGCCCTTGCTCCAGAAAAGGCACCTTAAGACTCGGCTGAAGTTTGCTGCTGATCACATGGACAAAGATAAAACCTTCTGGAGGAAAGTTCTCTGGTCAGACGAAACAAAAATTGAGCTGTTTGGCCACAACACCCAGCAATATGTTTGGAGGAGAAAAGGTGAGGCCTTTAATCCCAGGAACACCATGCCTACTGTCAAGCATGGTGGTGGTAGTATTATGCTCTGGGGATGTTTTGCTGCCAGTGGAACTGGTTCTTTGCAGAAAGTAAATGGGATAATGAAGAAGGAGGATTACCTCCAAATTCTGCAGGAAAACTTAAAACCATCAGCCCGAAGGTTGGGTCTTGGGCGCAGTTGGGTGTTCCAACAAGACAATGACCCAAAACACACATCAGTGGTAAAGGAATGGCTAAACCAGGCTAGAATTAAGGTTTTAGAATGGCCTTCCCAAAGTCCTGACTTAAACCCCATTGAGAACATGTGGACAGTGCTAAAGAAACGGGTTCATGCAAGAAAACCATCACATTTAGCTGAACTGCACCAATTCTGTCAAGAAGAGGGGTCAAACATTCGACCTGAAGCTTGCCAGGAGCTTGTGGATGGCTACCAAAAGCGCCTAGTTGCCGTGAAAATGGCCAAGGGACATGTAACCAAATACTAATGTTGCTGTATGTATATTTTTGACCCAGCAGATTTGGTGACATTTTCAGCAGACCCATAATAAATTTATGAAAGAACCAAATTTTATGACTGTTTTTTGTGACAAACATGTATGTGTTCCGATCACTCTATCACAGAAAAATAAGAGTTGTAGAACTTATTGAAAACTCAAGACAGCCATAACATTATGTTTTTTTACAAGTGTATGTAAACTTTTGACCACAACTGTACCTTGAAATGTTGGATTTTTATTTTTACAATGCATTTTAAGAACTAACATTAAAACAATAATTCAAAAATAAATTACAATTAACCACAATTACCTCTAGCACACACTGAATATCATCGCTGTCCAATGAAAACTTTACAAGAGAAAGAAAGAAAAAACCTTCTAAACTTTTAATGGAAGTCAATGTAAAAAGAGTTCATTTTAGGTATTTTTAAGTATTTTTTATTGGTCCATTGATCAAGAAATTTTGGTACAGTGTTCAAATTATGTAATAAACTAAAATTTGGACACACCTCCTCTCATTCAATGTCTTTTCTTTCCTGTTATAATTTTTGCATTGTAAATTTAGTACTTAAGACATTAAAACTATACAGGAACACCCATGTAATTATTCTGTAACAAAAAGTGTAAAAATTAGGGTAGAAAAATAAAGTAGAAAATAAACTGAATAAAGAAATAAAGAAAAATATTAAATGAGAGGTGTGTCCAAACTTTTCACTGGAACTGTATGTAGCAGAAACGCTGCAAGCTACAGATTGTAGTTTCCCTTAAAACTACTTTCAGAGTCACCAGACCGTCACAAACATCCAGCAAGTTATAATACATTAACTCTGCCTCCGAAAACTAAGCCTACAGCACAGAAAACAAACTGCAAACCCCATGCAGGTTTTATTACACGTGAAGCAGTCACGTTATGAAAGCAAGTGAACGCAGTAAAGCCACGCACTCTCTGCGTGTGAAATGAGGCCTCGTGTGGAGAATTCTAATATTAAGAGGAAACAAAATTGTCTGATTTTAACCTCCCTCAGCGTGGGGCTCTGATTGAAAGAGCGACTGGCTTTAAAACTTGTGCTCTGAGTGCTCCCTCACGCTGCCCGCTGTGCCTCCGTCTAGCTGGAGAAAGAGCCTGATTAGTGGAAGAGTCGTGGATCAGACATGCCTGCGCTCGGCAGCGCCCCACTGATACCAACCACAGGAGACAGAGACTAACAGAAACATAAAACAGCTAACAACCTCGCTTTACTCTATAATAAAAAACTCACAAACAAATTCATAAACAGGCTGGGTGTCTCTTAGGTCATATTAGTTACAGTTATGATTATCATACTGCCCTGTGAATTCTGTCATGTGGAGAACACGGATGGTTTCGAAGAAATGCAGCATTAAAAAATAATTTAAATATGACGGAAGACGGAAATGCACAAAATTAGTGTAAAAAACACTAACACTCTCTAGTAGAGCTGGGCAATATGGAAAAAATATTGCATTACAATATTTAGAGATATTTTCATGATGTTTTACTCATAGATTCTTAAACACTGCTATTTTCTGTTTTTGCTGCAAATCTTCCAATAAAACAGGACTTGTTACACTGTTCATAAACAGATGTTAAGTCTGGTCAGTGTTCTTTAAGCACTGATATTCTTAGTATGCTTAAAAAAGTACATTATCAATACAATAAAACAAAAAAATTATCTTGATCAATAAAATATTGTCATAAAACGCCCTGCTCTACTGTCTGTTTTGTCAACAATTAGTTTGTTCCATCGCTGGTTTGAATCCCGTTCATGCAGCTTGCCATCAGCTACCGGAGCCCTGGGAGAGCACAAGTGACCTTTCTCTCTGGGTGGGTAGATGGCGCTCTCTCCCCACATCCCTCCAAAAGGTGATGTGAATCAGCACGAGGCGTCTGTGAGCTGTTGTACCGTAACCGAGTCGCTGCGCTTTCCTCCAAGTGCGCTGTGATGCTACTCAGCAATGCTGAATCAGCAGCAGTTTGAAAAGAGGCAGTGGCTGACCTTACTTGTATCAGAGGAGGAGGCGTGTGCCAGTCTTCACCCTCCTGGTGTTGGGGCATCACTAGAGATGTCATGGCAAAAGTCATGGGACATACAGTACCTTACAAATGTTATTTTCTACATTGTAGATTAATATTGGACACACCAAAACTATATAGGGAATGCAATTACAATTATGAACTAAACAAAACATTTTAAACAAGCCAGAATATGTTTTCAAAGTAGGACATTTTGCTTTAATGCTGAACCTTGCCCACTTCTGCCATTATTTATTTAATTGCTTCATGAGGTAGAACCTGGGATGGTTTTCCACCTGTGTTGAGAGTTATAGAGGTGCTGAGCTTTTGGTATTAACTGCCTTTCCTACACACTAACTTGCCCCAAAGTATTTGGGTTGGTTTATTATATGTTGGGTGTTTCTGGAGGCCAAACTCCTTTTTAGTCTACTACCTAATTGCAAAAAACAACTTTACAGGAAGTTAATAAAACCTTCTTAACTTTCAGTGGAAATCAATGTAAATATAGTTTATTTAGGTAATTTTGAAAAGTTTCTATTGTAACTAAAAACTGACACAAATTCAGTTGAAAACTTGTCATTCTCAGGGACTAAGTCTTATTTTTTATGTTAAACTGTTATAGTAGGATAGAGTTCAGTTTGTTAAGGTTCTAATTGTTCTATTAGTTCGTACATGACTGTTCCTGTATTTTTTATTATTTATTTTGTTATGTTGCACATTGCTGTTTTAATAGTGCACACTGCTGCTATCAAAAAAAGCCACTAGATGGCATTACATATATATCTTAATTAAATTATTTAAATGTGACCATAAGTGCCTAATGTGGTGTATTACAGATCACTTGTATCACTTTGCATCACTTATATCAAGCCCACCTTTTGAAATAAGATATTGTGAATTTGATGAATCAAACCAATGACTGACCATAGACTAATCTAAAACTGGCATAGCCCTCTCTGCTGTAAAAAAAAAAAGAAAATCGAGAATCGAATCGGAAATAAAATTGAATCGAGGATTTAGAGAATTGTGACACCCCTACTAGTCACATGTCCAATTAGCGTTGCAGGTTATCGTAATAAGCATGGGATTTTCTTTTAAACAAGGACAGAAGGGTGTTTGGAGTTAAAGAAGTTAGCACTCTTTATTCATCCACGCCAAAATAAAACACCATTAATGTAAGACACATTTGTATTTGTATTGTAATGTATTGAGAAATGCACTGAATTGAGTTGCCCATGCATTTGCATCAAACCAAATGATGTTATGCACGCTGTAGAAAGTGCTGTAAACATCAAGGACAAATAGGAGCAAATGAATCAGAAACTCTTGATGAAAGAGCCGTGCTGAGGGGATTTTTTTATTAACCGCTGAACAATGAGTGTCTAACTCTCATAAGCCAGAGTGCGACTCTTGCCCCAATTATTTCAATTAGAGCAGCTGCTGAAGCTGCCTGCGGGTGGAGAGGGCTTAGCTGCGTGGCAGCGAGCGTTTGAAGAGGCCACTCGGTGAAGGGCTGCAGATATAACACTGATTTAACCCTCTCTTACCTAATGTACTGTATCATCAGTACAGACACTCTCAGAGATATGACCTTCTCTTCCCCTTTAACGGACACTAGAGCAGTGGATGTGCTTTATTTTTTTTACATTATACGGCTGATACCTGTACACATAACATTGTGCTTATGTTGTTATAGCTGCATCCCAAAGCCTATAGGCTGCAGACAAGGTAGGCTGCATTTCTCTACAAATGCCTACAAATTCAGTCAATATTTAACTTTCATAGATGCAACTATTGGTGGACAATTGTGAAAAAATATGACTTTTTAAAATGCTTACCAGACACCCAACTAAACTGTGTAAGGCAGGGGTGTCCAAACCTTTTTTTGTTGGGGGCCAGAAAGAGAAATATATTTGAAGTCACAGGCCACACTCTGTAATAAAACAAATAATGAAATATACCATTTTAAATAATATTTTTAGACTGTTTTTCTGGGCTGGAAATGCGCACTCTCTCCACTTTTAGACTCTTTGGCCCGTTTTTCCGCGCTAGAAATGCGCACCATCTCCGCTTTTAGACTCTTTTGCCCCGTTTTTCTGCGCTAGAAATGCGCACACTCTCCGCTTTTAGACTCTTTGGCCCGATTTTCTGCGCTAAAAATGTGCACCCTCTCCGCTTTTATTCTCTTTGGCCTGTTTTTCTGCGCTATAAATGCGCACCCTCTCCGCTTTTAGATTCTTTTGCCCCGTTTTTCTGTGCTAGAAACGCGCAACCTCTCCACTTTCAGACTCTTTGGCTCGTTTCTGACACCTAGCATTCAAACTTTGAATCTCACATTATAAAAACCTGCTTAACAAGCTTGAATTGCCTTAAAGACCTGGATATCGTATTTTTCGCACTATAAGGCGCACTTAAAATCTTTTAATATTCTCAAAAATCATCAGTGTGCTTTTTAATCCAGTGTGTCTTATGTATGAATTCTAACAGTCAGATTGTAATGAGCAGTAAAGACACTCTGCTGAAGTGCAGCATTATACAGGAGTTTCAGTTTAGTTCTCCAGCACTGGAGCTGGAGTAGAATTAGCATTAGCCGCTAACCGCTATTTCCCCCTTCATGTGTGAGTGTTATCAGCCTGTAGCCTGCTGCTAACCCCGGCTAGCACTGCTGGAGCAGCATTAGCATTACCCGTTAAACAACGTTAGGCGCTAGCTTTTCAGCCATTCAGAGGTGAACACTGCTGGAGCAGCATTAGCATTACACCCTAACCGTGCTATTTCTTTCATCGTTTAGAGATGAGTATATCAGACTGTAACCTGCACATTTACTGTGTTAAAACAAGCAACGTGGGATGAACTGCTAGCTTATATCACCCTGGCTTACCTGAACACTCAGGGTTTCTCAGTGTAGCACTGTCGGGCGGCATTAGCCACTAATGCTAACACTCCAGCCTTAGTGCTGGAAAAATTCAGAAATCTAAGCTTACTGGAAAAAAACAGAAGCACTTTACTCACCCAAAAAACAGTTTCAGGAGAGAAATCTGTGTAGATTAACATCCAGCACTGGTTTGGCTTTAAATTATTTAAAATTTAAAGTCTTTTTTATTACAGTTTTGTTTACTTTGCTTAGCTTAACTTAACTTAGTTAGCTTCCCCCCACCAGCAACCAGCGGTGAGACCTGCTTAATTAAAGTTCCTTACAGTGTCTCTTAAAATGCACCTTATGTAAGAAAATAGACTATGCCATGCCATGGCGGTTGGTGTGTGCAATGGATAACACCACTACCTGCCAGTGAGCTACCACACTTTGACTCTAGACTTTAGTTCAATTCTTCTCTCTCGTACCCACACATCTCTTGGTGCAGCTGTGCAGCTGTAGCTGCAAAAACAGCAAAAGCAAACCAGCTTGCCTTTTTTCACCTCCTCGACCTGAGCATGAACTTCAGACCAGCTGTTTACTCTCCACTCCAGCAGAAGATGCTCCACATATGAGCTGCTAAACTTAATGCATCCATTTCCCTTTATAAAACTAAGAGTCATCTCTCAAATATGAGTTTTTTGTTGTTGTTGGTGAAGTAGGCGATGTTTATACTGTTTATACACGTATCAATGTGCAAATGCAAAGCATTTTACCCAGATTTGTTCACATTACACACAGATACAGATCACTTACGTTTGTGAATGTGAACTGTCAAGATCCGCCAAATCCAATCTGAGCAAAAAATCGGTTTTGAGTAATGTGGCTTATAATGTGAACGTAGCCATTGTGACATGGCCTTTGCTTGGTAAACCACTCAGAGCCCCCAAAAGGTATTAAAAAAAAGGTTTTAAAAATAGTAATCCATATTTTGAGACATACCTCAAACACTGTAGTGCCTGAGAGGGAACAACAACATATATATATAATATATATATATATGAAAGCCTCACTAGAGAGTCAGAGAAAAGAACAAACAGAGAAAAGAAGAGAAAGAGAGACTCTGCAGGGACTGTGGGGCTTAAAAGCCCGGCTCCTGTTGCGACGGGACCTGCGGTGACCCTCATCAAACCTCTTCCTGAGGAAAAAAGGAAAACCCACTCTCTAATTGGCTTTTTCTGAAGCCCACAGCCGAGCAGTTAAAAGCCATTGGTCGGGGCGGAGTGTGTGAGGATGATGCAGGAGTACATTAGGAGCGTGTCGGCCTGTCAGGGGTGAGAGGGTCTATCAGGACCAGAGAGAGAGAGACAGAGAGACCACGCTGACGACTTCCCACCACAGAGACCAGAGCCGCCCTCTCTGCCCAATTTTCACCATGGCAACTGCTTTTTTAATAAGGCTCGGAGAGTGGCGGGGTAGAGACGTCTGTGAATGTGTTCCACTAGACCCGGCTGCAGGCTGGCACTTCTTACACCAGACGCAACTCGCCACCCTCAGAGCCTCAGAGATGCTGTGCTGACCAGCAAGTGAACTGAAAAGCACTGTTCCACAAAGAAATACAGCATCTGACATCAAAATCTGCCGTCATATTCACAAATGCTACTGAACTAGGGTCTCTCTCTCTATCTCTCTCTCTCTCTCTCTCTCTCTCTCTCATTTGTGCTCTCTATCTCTCTCATATCTCTCGCGTGCCCCTCTCGCACGCGCACCCCAATCTCTCTCTCTCACATGTGCTCTCTCTTTCTCTCTCTCTCTATCTCGCTCATGCGCCCTCTCTCTCTCTCTCTCTCTCTCTCTCTCTCTCTCTCTTTCTCTTTCTAGTAATATGCTTAGGAAAAATATCTGTCAAAAAATATATCCCAAAAAACAAAACATGGTTATAATGAAGATTCACTGTTATTATGAAGTTAAAGCAGCACTAGGTAGGATTTCCTTGATTTTTTATCTTTTTAAAGAAGTAAAATTACAGCCTGAAACTCACTGCAGCGCTGCATTGAGGTGTAATAGGAGGAATAGCGGTGCTCTCGTGTCTGTGCCGGGCTCCTCTGAGCTCAAACCAGACTCTGTAAGTTTTCCGAGGCGGCCGCGACCAACGCTCGCAAGAACTGCGACCTGCTTTCCGACCTTTAGTTCTAACAGTTCTACAAGGACTACTGGTTCATTCTTTATAAACAAACATATACACACTCTGGCAGAAGCTGGAAAGAGACCGAATATGTCTGTGAAAGCCAGAAAACGAGAAAGAGAAACGAATCCGCCTAAAACATTTATTACACTCTACAACTGTAGGGGGAGCCCACGAGCACAAAATCTCAATCCTACCTAGTGGAGCTTTAATAAAGGAGAGGCTATACAGAATGCCCAACCTCTTTATTTTTTCACCAACCGTACCGAAAACAAACCGAACCAAACTGAATTTTCTGTACCGTTGCACCCCTATACTAAACCCTTGACTGTGCAGAAGCAGTGTCTAGGCTCTTTGCTAGAAGGCATCTGAAATACACAATCATGAAGGAGAAACACAGTCATAAATCTGTATTCCAATATCCCTATTTTTTGGAAGAAATGGACACCGTGAACTACAGACCAATGAGAAAAAGTACCATCCTAAAGCCAGGGTCTGTTATAGTATGGTGGAGTGTCAATACACTTCTTGGATGCAGCATTATTTAGAAAAAAACATTAAGTTTGCTGCCTTCAAGAACATATCTTTTCCATGGGAAATGATGCATTTTTCAACAAGACAAAGCAATATCACATACTGCTGAGCTTCTCATTTCTTAATTCCTTAAGCCATTCCTTGCAATTTAGACCTGCTACACATTCCGAAAATTTGAAGTAGTCAAAATTTAGGGTGAGTAATGAGGGTAAACAACTAAAAAATAATGTAATTTTAAACAGGTAGTGTAATAATGTCAGTCCTGATGCTGTCAGTCTGCCTGCTCTGGACTCTGAACTACTCAAAGACTCTAATTCCCAGCATGCAGTCACACTGGACTTTCCTGACTCTGCTGATCACGTGACACTATGGCGTTCCTGCTCCCCCAGTTACTGATTGTTTGCACCTGGCCTGTGTAGTATAAATACCCATCAGTTTGCTCTTTTACCTGCCGAGTATTGGATCGTTTTCAATTTAATCTTTTGCCTTAGCTCTTTCTATGCTGGATTTACTTTGTATGACCCTGTTTCGCTCTGATACGTTGTTTATATTTGCTGCCTTACTGTTACTGACCCTGCCTGTCCCATTCTACTCCTGTAAGCCTTGCCCCTTTGTTAATAAACTGTGTGTGTGGTATCTGAGAGTGTCTGTTGTGTGTCTGGCCAGCGTGACAAAATATAATTTGGTACAAATTATCTATACACAAAAGGTTGACTCTCTGAAGAGCAAATATGGGCAGAGGATCTTCAGTTTGTAATCTAATGTTAACCATTTCCAAAAGTGGCATCCACTTCTCTAGGCTCTGAAGCATCTGGGATGGACCATCACTTAGTGGAAACAGTGTATGGTGGTCTGAATATTCAGTATTCTAGAACTTTTTTGGAAGAAATGGACAAAAGATGGACCAAAGATGAAAGAGATAATCCAGACTGGCATCAGCAACAAATGCAAAATCCAGGACCCGTCCCCAATAGGCCTAAAACACTTCACTGTGTTATGAGAAAAAAACTTCAAGATTTCAAAGTGGTAAATGCTTTACCCTCCAAACTTTTTTTATATAAGGTGTTGCAGGCCTGACATGCAGGAATGGATGTATATTAATATATGAAATGAAGTTGAGCGCTCAGAACATGAAATATCTTGGGTTCATACTGTCTGCACTGCAATAAAACTCAGAATAAATGCAACTGCTTTTTTAATAGGGTTCGGCGAGCAGCAGGGTGGAGACGACTGTGGATGTGTTCCATTAGACCCGGCTGCAGGCTGGCACTTCTTACACCAGACTCAACTCACCACCCTCAGAGCCTCAGAGATGCTGTGTTGACCAGCAAGTGAACTTATTCCGTCTGGCTGTAACGAATGAGGCACATGGTGTGCAGAGTCATTTCACAACCCTAAATCAGAAAAAGTCAGGACAGTATAGAAAATGCTTTTACTTTTACTTTTTTCAAGATATTTCATGTTTTATCTGCTTAACTTTATTTCATTTATTAGTATACATCCATTCCTGCATTACAGGCCTGCAAAACATTCCAGAAAATCTTGGGACTGGGGATTATTGGCAGTAGTGAAGAAAATAAACTGAATAATAATGTGATTTCAAACAGGTGATGTCAACAGGTGCTTATAATCATGATTTGGTACAAAAGCTGTACCCATGAAAAACTGAATCTCTGAAGAGCAAAAATGTGAAGTAGATCTGTGCAGTTCGTAACAAAATGATTGAGAAAATGATTGAATTGTTAAAAACAATGTTTCTCAAAAAAAGACTTGAAAGCAATTTGCATATTTCTCTCTGTAGAACTCATAATATCTTTAAAACATTCAAGGAATCATAAGGAGTGGTATAATCATAAAGCAGTGGTAAAAGCACAAGCCGTTTTTTCCAAAATGAATAAAGAAAAAAATTATACAAAAACTTTAAGAAATTAAGAATGAATACGCTTTAATATGGACTGTGCCTTCCGCCAAAAAATAGTTCTACCACAACTGTAACAGAACTGTAACTTCACTAACGGTGTATGGTTCAGGCAGACTAACACCAACAAAAGTTAGCTTGAAAGCAAAATTGGGAATAAGCGAAGCGAAGATGGTAACATTAGGACTGTGAAATGTCGCTAATTTTTCTTCAGGAGTTTACGGTAATGAGCAGAACTCATGGTTCCATCAATTACATACAAGCAACCCAAACTACTTTTTCACATAGTGCCAGGTTGGTTTGGATTGCTGTTCTGGTGATAATGATAAAAAAAAAGAAGCCTGTTAGGGGCAAACACTATTTTCATGACCCTGTATATGTAAATATAATTTTATATCACTGTGAGAGAAGCTAACAAGAGAACTAAGAAGCCACTTCAGAAAGTTCAAAGCTCAAAAGTCTTAGCTAGACATGTTTAATGAGGTGTTTTTCACATTATATTAGCACATTTGAAAATGTCTAATAGCACATTTTGCAAAGTCTGTGTCTGAAGAAGATTTAGTCAAAAACACAATTAATTACCCTTTTTATTTATCTTTTTTGTGCTAAATAAAAGCATATGTAGGACTTTCGGAACAAATTATTTTAGATAGGTATAAATTTAAGAACTGTCAGACTACCTCAGTAGTGTATAAAAGGCCTCAGAATCCAGGGGGCGAATGTTTAAATTGTTGGACACGGCCCCTTTTGCATAGGGGCAAATTTTATTTAAACTATAAATGTAGGAAAGGTTTAGGTTTAGGTAAAGGTCTGGTGTATCTTTAAGGCAGAAAACATAGGTGCAACACTGACTGATTTAAACCCTGACAACAGTCACCTGTCAGACTTCCATACGTATCTTGGCTACACAGGTACGCTGTGTGCACTCAACATGTATACACCCCTTGTTACACACACAAGAACATGCGGCAGAGCACAAACCCAACATTGACATCAACAATAAACAGAATACAAAATAAAAAAATAGCTGTTCCTGTAAATTATGTGCTCTTACCTGCACTGCGTGAACGAGCAGGTCAGTTTCCTCTACTAAGAAGCACAGAAGTGATGTGCCATTAAAAAAACAATCTGCCAAAGTCAGAGTGCAGCTGGCTCTTAAAGAAAATGGCAGGTGACACACTGATTGGTTTATTTAAGCAATAATACACGAGAGGGAGTGCTATAATGTGTAATATTGGCACTGCTGTGCTGCGGTCATAGATCAGCAGCTGTAGCTGTGCTATGTGATTATACCTTAATTCCGTTGTTGCTGTTTATTGAAAGATTTAGAGTTACAGAGGGCAAGAAAATATGTTCTGGTTGGTTAAAATAGTTCCATTGCTGCTCTGTTTGTAGCTACACTGTTTGGCTTGTAAGTGCTGCATAGTTGCTAGGTTACCTTTATGGGGTGGAGTAATACAAGGAGGGTTTAGGTTACAGTGCATTACCGGCTGATAATGGAATTCATAGAACGTTTCTCAGCCAATTACATTCTAGGGTTAGAACTAATTATGGAATAATTCACATTACACCCAAAACACACTCATGATTAGTTAAGAGAATTAGTACACACCTTTTGTGCCTTTTGTGGGTTTTGAGCTACACAAGGTGTATTTTTTAAGTCCTAATGATACCAAATACACAGCAATGCCCTAAATTAGACTACAAAGTGCATAGTTTACTCCTTGCCTACACATCGCTTAAATAGGGCCCATTATATCACCTAAGCAAGGCTTTAAAGAGATTAAAGAGGTTGAAGTTAGGCTGAAGTAGACTCAGACAAGGGTGGAGCGAATGAATGGCTTCCATAACAATATAAATTTTATTATTACATACCGCAAGCTCTGACTCGCCCAATGACCCTGTAGTACAAAGTAGCTAAAGTTGAGCTCACTGCACGTCAGCATGAACTAAAAATCCTCCAACAGCCCAGACACCTCCAGAGTTATGAAAGCAGCTCTATGGCAGAGGCCACCCGTCGACACAGTAATAGCCACCCTGCCTCCACAGCCCCTGAGACGGCTGTTATGTAAGGGAGGGCAGCGGTGCTGGACCGGAGCCAGAGCGCGAGAGCGGTTCTCCACTTGCTGCCGAAAGTGAAAAAGGGATGAAAAGCCATTCAGAGTCGCTGCAGCATGTCGCGCTCTCGCGCTCACACTTAAACTTCTTACACTGAGTGGAAGAGAAGGAGGAGATGTCGGGCAGAGAGGATGAAAGCGAGTGGATAAGCGAGAGTGAGAGGGTGAGAGAGGGGTTAGGATGGGTGGCAGAGGGGAAAGGATAGAGCGTCTGGATGAGACAGACTGGTTTAGCGAAAGTGGCGAAAATGTTTAGAAGTATATAAGTGGCTAGAACAGAGGCTTGCGACTCTGTTGATCTGCAGTAACCTGTAAAAGAACTAGAAAACAACCTTATTTAACGAGATATACACTGCATGCACTAGTATCATGTCCCATGACTTTTGCCATGTCCAATAGAAGCTAAAGAAAGCGGCATTGATCTGTTGAATATGGTTGTGGGGTCTCCTGTTTCAAATGTGGATGTGATTTACCCAGTAAGTCAGTCGCTTGTCTAATTGCATGGACTATTCTAGCTAGAAACTGCCAGTCACGATCACATTATGACAATTATGACTTCTATGACGACACTGGAGTTTGAGGAATGTTACATTCCTGCATAACTTGGAATGGAATGGAAAATGGAATGTCTCATCCATCTGGCACCAAATCCCATCACTCAAACTCAATCATCTTATTCACGTTGCCTTGCCATGAGCACACTGGCCAGTGCTCATCCTCTCTTGCAAGTTTATAAGACTCTATGCCAATCTTTGAATCTGCTCAGCACCATTTCCCCATCCCATTTCCACGAACAGGGCTTCCAGGTATAAACAATAGCATGCAAACTATATGCTGTAGTGATGGAAATAGTGAGCTGGCATTTTTTCTGTTAAACAGGTAATCGATGAGCTTCAGTAAGGTTCGCTAACCATATCTGGGTAATTTATCACCAGCATTAGCGCAGTAGAGAAGGCATTTTGAACAACAAAATGTATAAATTCACTGATCAGCTAACAAGTAACACTTGTCGCTTGCCACTATATGTGTCGATCTGGCAACCGGCATGAGCTTCATATCTGGGGAAGAGCAGGTGGGGCAGAAAACTGTCTCCAATGTTTGGAAATAGGACTCCTGTAGCCATTTCACACACTCACTCACATTTTCTACTGATTGCTTCCTTAATATATATGATTTATGAGAGGACAAATATTAGACAAATATTAAAAGGCATGAAAGAACATTTCCAATAAATAACACATCTATGGCTAGTGAAATCTGCTTAATAAAGATGTTAGTGGAAATTTAGTTTGACGGTATCAATAACTTGTGATATAATGCTACGAGTAATAGCATAAGGTAGTCATGAATATCAAAATATTCCTATATAAATACATTATTCAATTCTTATGAAGCCTCTGTGTTGCTTTTAATGTCACCAGAGTCTTATGTATGTGTTATTAATCCCTATGTAGGTAGGCATCCAATACATCCCACCAAGTAAATGCCAAAAGACCACACACTCACACTCACACTTTATTTGAACTGAAAGCTGCAGTTCTTGTGGAAAAATGTGTTTTTCCTCATGGGGTGCAGCTAAATGTGTCCACAGTGTGTGGGAACGTGTGGCATATGGCTCCCAGTTGTGACAGTGTCATGCTCAGACCATCACCTGGTACAAAATGTTCTGTAGTCAGAATCTCATGCTGTCCAAATGTCCCCCAGCCTCCATTTACGGTCCAGTCCCCAAGTCTCCACTCATCCAAACAAACACACACCAATGTCCTTTATTATTTGCTCTACTTTGCTTTGTTATTAAATGTCAGGAACTTAGTAAGGGATTTTTCTTTATTTCTCCATTTCCAGCACTGAAGGAAATGCAGGATTTTAAATCGTATTGCTGTTTTCTCTGCATGCTATTTAAATATACAGTAACATGGCTAAAGAATTACTTAATTTCATTGGTTATATAACAAATTATGTACCATTAGTGACACTAATGATATTTAGTTTGGACTCTGGAGGTGTTAAACAATGATTTCCCTGCATTTTAACGTGTTATTTCACTGGAAAGCAATTAGTCTTTTTAAAATACAGTAGGTCTCTCTGAGTTGTATATGCATGCCGCATGTGAAACTGTTCGTCAACCCCTTATTGCCTGCATTAACCAATAAAATAAAACAGACAGGAAAAAGAGTAAATCCAAAAAAGCCCCATGATTGATATCTACCTGTTAAAACCATTGTCTGATACCACAGGACATCTTCAGAGTGTCACGTCTGGTGCTGTTAGCTCCTCTGTCCCTTCCACACCAAGCTCTAACGGAGGTTCTCAGGTCAACAACTACACTACCCAGAATGCACCACCCGCTGACATCACGCACTCACCTGATCACGTGACACCTCACCTGCTTCCTCCAGGAAGTCCCGAATACTGATTACTGGCACTATAAAGGTGCACGCCACACAAACACCCACGCCGCGTATTGTAGGTTCTCCTCATTACAAAGCGTTCTATATCTCTTGTCTTCAGTTTATCTTGTGTATGACCTTGCTTTTGTTTTCTCAACGCCGATTATTGCCTTTGCCTCTGATACGGGATTGTTTGTGTATTACCTGGACTGTGTTTTCACTACTGCCTCTTGGATTACCTCTGACATTGGATCTCTCGTGTATGAACTCTGGACTGTTTCTCGTTTATGGTATGGTTTTGCCTTCATTGCTCTGTTTACTGGTGATTACCCATTGTTTCTGTATCGACTACGTTTACATCTGTTTATTTTATAATAAACATATATTTTTATCAGTATCTGCACGTGTCTGCAATTCTGTGCAAACCATGACACAGAGCTCATGTGGAGTATATGCATTGAGGGGTCAGAGATGTTAGAGATTAGAGCCTACACAATATGAGACAGGTGGTTTAATCTTGTGGCAGGTCAGTGTATATTCACACACATACAAACACACACGGATGGTTCCAGACCAGTATTCCAATGACTAAAGACCCGGTGAGTCACTGTAGCCAGTGGGGACATGCTCTGCTGGCGAGAAATGTCATGATAACCATGTAAGTGTGTGTGTGTGTGTGTGTGTGTGGGAATTATATTATGTCCAAATGAGACATTGGACATAAATATCACAATAAATCTCTACCAAATTCCCCTTTCTAATATCACTCTAATAGCATGAGAGTTACCAAGAGCAGAGAACATACGAGAGTTAGCCAATAGAAACACACCTGTGTTTCAGTGTGAACATTTGAAAGGTTGACATTTATTAATAGTGATTAATTACATTTAAAAGCTCTGTTGGATTTTTTTTATAGCAGAATGTTGTGTCATGCAATTTGTATATATATATATATACCGTATTTTTCGGACTATAAGGCGCACTTAAAAACTTTTAATTTTCACAAAAATTGACAGTGCGTCTTATAATACGGTGCGCCTTTTGTATGGATTTTACTCGTCAGGTTGTAAGGAGCAGTAAACACACACTCCGTGCAGCGTTATAGAGAGTTTCAGTGCTATACAGAGTCCAGAGCCGTGCAGCTCCGAGGCTGAGCAGCAATAGCATTAGCTAGATGCTAACCGCTAAGCTAGCTAGCTTATTCACTGAGATCAGTATTATCTAAATTTTACTCGTCAGGTTGTAAGGAGCAGTAAACACACACTCCGTGCAGCGTTATACAGAGTTTCAGTGCTATACAGAGTCCAGAGCCGTGCAGCTCCGAGGCTGGAGCAGCAAATAGCATTAGCTAGCTTATTCACTGTTCAGAGATCAGTATTATCTAAATTTTACCCGTCAGGTGTAAGGAGCAGTAAACACACACTCCGTGCAGAGCCGTGCCGCTCCGAGGCTGGAGCAGCAATAGCATTAGCTAGATGCTAAACGCTTAGCTAGCTAGCTTTTTCACTGTTCAGAGATCAGTATTTTCTAAATTTAGCACTTTTAATACTGCTGGAGCAGTATTATTAGAGTTAGATGCTAATCGCTAAGCGTTCACCGTTCAGAGGTGAGTTATCGGCCTGTAAGTCTGTGCTGCTTTGCCTGGCTAGCATTAGCTAGATGCTAAGCGCTAACTCTCTCAGAGGTGAGTTTTATCAGCCTGTAATCTGCTTGTTTACCGTGTTAAAACAAGCTACGGGGGACGAATCGCTAGCTAATATCTCACTGTCTTACCAGAACACGCAGGATTACTCAGTGTAACGCTGTCGTTTAAATTTGGGTTAACTTTACTAGTTTAGGTGACTAGCTAGCGTGCTAGCGGATAGCTATGCTAACGCTGGTGCAGCAAGCCTTAGTGGACATCTGGAAATCTAAGCTTACTGTAAATAAACTGAAGCACGTTACTCACCCAAATAAACAGTTTTCAGGAGAGGAATCTGTGTAGATTAATATCCAGCACTCGTTTGACTTTGAAAGAGCTAGATTTGTATACTGAGACGCTCCACCGGCAAGCGACCACCCCCGGTGGGGGAAGGGAAACATGGCGCCACCCCTGTTCACTTTGATATAGGCACCCTTTCTAGTGTCACTTAACGCGCCTTATAATGCGATGCGCCCTATGTATGGAAAAATAGCAGAAAATAGGCGTTCTTTGATAGTGCGTCTTATAATACGGTGCGCCTTATAGTCCGAAAAATACGGTATATATATATATATATATATATATATATATATATATATATATATAATTTTTTTTTCCAATCTTGAAATATGATTTAACACTCACAAGATGCAAAAAACTGCAAGTAAATTGTTGAATATTTTGTAAAAAATCATGGATGGAGTTATAATGGATGTAATTTTTTTACTCTGATTATGAATTATGTATGATTTACCATATGCAGTAAAAAATATAGAACAGTAGGAAAGTGCTGCAGCTAGTTTTACCTTAAACCCAACAACTTCCCTCCTGTATGATCTCACATGAGTCTCTTCAGCCCTTAGAACTATTGTCAGATTCCTCCCTGTGATTGGTCTGTATTTAACTGGCAATCCCTACCTGAGTGTTCTATACAGACCTGGCAACCTTTGACCGATTCTGCATCAAATAACACTGTGTCAGACTTTGCAGTTACAGAGGGGCACGTGTGTGTGTGTGCTCATTCGAGGAGACGAGCGCTGCTATTTGTTAGCCAAAATTATCAAACATTTGTTTTGGTTGCCTGTGCATAAATCTAATGAGACTTTAATTTAACACCTGATGAGAAATATTGTGCTGTTGCACCAGATCTCCTCACAGCTCTAACTGTAACAGATTTTTTGTGATTAGGTGATCTTAATACCTTACATTTAGGAGTTAGAATACCTACTATACACATACTATTCAAGCTTATACAAGTACATAACAATTTTGCATTACTTATAGCTGAGATACCTTTGATTTATAAGACCTCTGTGTTGCACAAGACCATGCTATATATTTAAAGAAAAAAAAAGAAAGTGCTTCCCCTGCTGTCCTATAAAAACAGAACCAAGGGCTATTTTTGGGTAATACACCTCTTGGTGAGAAACTGAAAGCCTATGTAAGTTCTACCAATACACTCAATGCCACACCATGTAATTTCTCAATCAATCACCAGCATTTCCACCTCCTTCCTTCCCACCGCCTCCAAAATGGTCTCAACTGTTGCTTAAGGTAAAGGCTCTGTTCTCCAGCCTTACAAGCTCGGTAGGATTTGCATGTGTATTTTGTATAAATTTATTGGGATTAAATATTGCTTTTGGACTCTAGTCTCTGGAGTCACTTTTTGCCCAGTTGACAGACTTTGAGAGTAGGGCCAATATTGCACTGAGAGAAACAAAACGGTCATATTGATGAATTTTCCACTATCTAGGTCGTAGATAAAAAATCCAGGTTTGGTTTGGCATCCAACAATGATTAAATTAAAGCACTTCAATCCTGCCATTGCTCTGAGGTAACACACTGTCCTACAGTAACTGCTGGTGTGAGGTTGTGGGGAAGCATCACAAGAGTCAGTCACCCCTAGTAGTGATACGAGGGACGCTAACAGCTCAGAGATATGTGCAGGACATCCTGCAGCCACATGTTTGTTTGTTTTTTTCAGCAGGATAATGCTCACCCACACACAGCAAGGGTTTCCCAGGAATGTCTCTATAATTTTGCAAGACTTCCTTGGCCTACTCGTATTTGTATAGCTGTTTATCTAAGTACTATGTATTATAATATTTTTTATATTGTATCATATTACACCATTTTCTAAGAATATCGAGCTTATATTTGTCTTATTTGTCATATCGCCCAGCCCTATGTTAACACACGCACACACACACGAGTGACTTCTACATCCAGAACATGTAGAGTATTTAACAGAGAGAAAAGAGAGAGAGAATGAGAGAGAAAGAGAATGAGATAGAGCGAGAGAGAGAGAGAGAGAGAGAGAGAGAGAGAGAAATGAATCGGTCTCATGGGAACTGACCCATTTCTCTAATGAAAGGGAAAGAACACAGCGCCACACACACAGATGCTGCACAGCACCACTGAGACACACCATAATCTGCACCTATTCTACTGAACACACACACACACACACACACACAGAGCAAAGTCACAAAAAGCTCCACAGTGAGACTCAAAGCTGTGATTCATTACTATCACTGTGCAGGAGCTCACACAGCAACACCCCCCGCCAAAACCGCACACTCTGGGTGTGTGTGGATACACTGGTGGGTAACGGGGATGACACACATATGGCCGTGTGCTGATAACACCTCAGAAAAGCAGAAGAAAGCAACAGTTGGCCTGAAAAATCTGCCATATTAACCAAAACCCTGTACACAGAATGAGCCCAACCAAAGCAGGGATGGCAGAGGCTAAACTAAGGGCGTTTTCACACCTGCAGTTTGTTTCTCTGGTCCGAATCAGTTGATGAGTTTGTGTACTTGGAGCGTTTTCTCCATCTGTTTGGTTTGGTTTGTTTTTACACAGGCATAAACCTTAATGCCCCAAAATGCGCACCAATAAACCACACGAGCACATAGTTTTTTTTTTTATCTAGTTTTTTTTACATCATTTATTTATTTATTTATTTCTAAGGTAGCCCAGGGGAATCACTAGATCTCATTTTGAATGTAGATGTGCCCACAAATGTTCAACTAAAATAAACAAAATGGTTGAATAATGTTTAGAAATACCCAATGTTTCTGTAAAACAGACTAATAGTTCCTGTCTCGAGACTTTTGGCATACCAATATATATACTCTATCAACATATCCTGCCACTTGTGTGCCTAGAATTTTTTTAAATGATCATGATCATGCAACATTTCTTCAGATTTGTTGAGCATATGTCCACTGCAACCATATTCAGAGCCAGTTAGAGCAGGGTTAGATAATGAAGATGGATGGACATGAGTAATAACTTTACTCATAAACGCTGGTATGTTTATAGTTCATCATCTCTTGGTCTAATAATTGTATGACTCATTTACTGCTGCCACCATTTCTACTGCAGCCCTGCTTATATTAATAAAGACAACAGGGCTTAAGAAGTCTTAACAAATATTTGTGATTAAAAATCATTATTTTTTAGCATCAAAAATGCAATCAATTGTAGATTATTTTCAATTTATTCTTGACCTCACAATGAAAAAAAAAGAGTGCCAATATCTGTCAGTATCTTTCAATATTGACACTCCGCCTTATTTACTAGTAACCTAGCAACTGCTGGACACACATGAGCCATTTAATTAAGATATCTTACTCTGAGGGATGTGAGTAAACCTGTTAATGTTAGTTAGTTAGTTAGTTCTGATGTCCTTATTTTCTCAAAAGCTAATAATACAAATCAATACTGAAGATGTGCAGTTCCTGCAGTAGAATGGCGCCAGTTGGTGCCAATAGGAATCATTTTGTTTGTAAGATTAAGAACAAGCTGTCATAAGTCCCCTCTGGGAAGAAAATCTATTTGCGTTGTAAATTTAATATTGACCACTATAGTAAAGCTATACAGGAATACGTGGAATTATTTTGTAAACAAAAAGTGTTAAACAAACATGAATGTGTTTTATACTTTAGATTCTTCTAAGTATCACATTTAGCTTTGGTATTTTATTCTCAGTGTCTTCATGAGGTAGAGTCCTGAGTTCTCAGCATCTTGAAGGAGTTACTTGAAGGAATAGCTGTAACAATAACAATAGTTTTTTTAAGCTCCAGCTCATCTTAAATCACCATATCAGTTAAGATCAGGGACAAGATCAGGGGATTGTGGAGGACAAACACTTGTTTACCGCATAATTCCCTATTAATAAATAAATTAAATAAGGAAATAAAATAAAAAAACACTGAATGAAAAAGTGTACTTAAACTTTTGACTGGTTCTGTCTATATACTGTTGTGTTCAAAATGATTTAACCTCCACTGCTGTAAAGTGTTTTAGCAAGTTTAACATTTATTTTTTGTGTCTTGTTCACTATTAGATCAAATAAGGACTTATAATGAACAAATGCAACTTAAACTACAACACTATTTTTTATAATATAACAACAAATGTCCTTTTTGTGATTTCCTCATTGACAAAATTATTTTACACCATTAAAGATTAGCACTCTCAAGAACTGAAGTTTTTATCAGGTGTGTTCAATCGGGCATTGAAAGCATTAGTAGATGTGAACAAAACCATAACCAGCAGCAATTAAGCAGATATAAAAGGATGTTAAATACTTAGCTCCTTCTAGACAGGTGTCTTTGTAACATAGTGAAGTCCAGAGAATGGTCAAAGAAGTCTAGAGAGGAGGATATTGCTCTTCATAAGCAAGGATATAAGGTAGCAAAGATATTAAACATTTCAGGAGACACAAATGAAAGTATATTCACAAGTTTAAAGCTAAAGGCACATTAGAAAAGCTACCTAGGTGTGGCAGAAAGAGGATGCTTTTAGAGGCTTTCTGCTGTCAAAAGGTGAAGAAAATCCCTGGCTGACAGCTAAGGAACTGTGACAGGACTTCTCAGAGGGAGGTACTCAGGTTTCAGAACTCCAAGACACACCCTACTTCCTACTGACTCAAAAGCCTAAGAAGAGACTCCAGAAATGCAAAAACCATCTGGACAAACCACAAAGGGATTTGGGATACTGTTCTCTAGAACGACGAGACACATTTTAACTCTTTGGGGCTATGGCTCACCAATATGTCTGGACGAGCAAGAACAAGGCTTATACAGAAAAGAAGACCTTGCCTACTGTGAAGCATGGTGGTGGGTCAGTCATGCTCTGGGGAAGTGTAGCTTCTTCATGTACAGGGAGTCTCAATTGCATGGAAGGCACCATGAATTCAGTTAACTACCAGGAGATGTTGGGTGGAAATGTCATGCATTCAGTGACAAAGCTGAAGCATGGGAGAAGATAGACCTTCCAACAGGACAACGATACCAAGCATACCTACAATTTTACCATGGCTTGGTTGCAGAAGCATGGCAGGAAGATTCTGGAGTGGCCATTGCAATCTGACCTGACTTAAATCCCATAGAAAATCTCTGGTGGGACTTAATAAAAGGCAGCTGCAACATGCAAGCCCAAGAATGTCAAAGAACCGGAGGCCTTTGTGCAAGACGAATGGGCTAAAATACCTGTTGATTGTCGCAAGAAACATGTGTCAAGCTAGGTTTCTCTTCCCTCAATCACGCAGTGCAGTGCTAGTCATTTTGAGTGTCTGTTGCATAGACTGTTTATAGCTGGACAGAGCATCATCTCTCAAAAGTGAAGCCACCACAGGTTGGGCGCCCCCTGCTGTTCGGTTTCAGAAAGCTGTGTAACCCCACCCATCCCCATAGGTTTCAATGGCAAAACAGACAACTCTCAATCTCGTTTTTTTCCAATATACTGTATTTCTACCTCCATTATTTAAATGCAACAGCTAGTGTAACCTCTGCTTATATTGTCAATTTTTTAATCCGTATAGAATTAATTTTTAAAAACATTATTCAGCTCTATTCAAAAAAGGTGTGGTTATTGTAAAAGGGCTGGTTATGGGTAGGACTAATAACAGACCGTCAGTTCCGCTCCGCTCTGCAGCCTGTGACCACGAGGCAGCCCTCAGGGGCGGGGTTATTTAAATGAGTAGGCTGTCTCTCCACAGTCTTTCTCCCTCCTCTGGTCTCTACTGCGCAGACTCGGGTTTCAGGATCGCCAACATGGCGGAAGATTTTGGCTTCATTTTCATTGAATGAATGGGAACGGTGATACGGCGTCCATCTTTTTTTACAGTCTCTGGTCTGTTGTAATGGAGTTGGCAGAAAAGAGTTTTCCTCCAAGCGTGTTGATATATGACCCATGTCTAATGCCTAGATCACATGATACTACATGATTTTAGTCCAGTTTTCCAGTCACCGCTGTTTTTTTGGTTGCCAAAAAAAACTTTGCTCAGAGGCAAATTTAGTGATCAATCGGCACACACTCAGTCATGTAGTTTAAACTGATGAAAACCACTTGCTAAGCTGTTGCCAAGTGACTAAAACGAATCACACTCTGTAAACATCTAGCAGGTTTCATATCTAGACCAGTCAGTGACTGTGAGTTAATGTGAGTCATGTAGTGTGAAAGCCACATCAACTGAAAGATTCCCGACTACAGCCCAATCAGTTGTAATGTAGTGTAAACAGCACAAGGACCTGACTACTCAAAATGTCCTGTAGTGTGAACCAGCATAACTAGTTATAACTAAGTTTGCAATTTTCTGTACATTAGCTGAACTTTCTGTCCTCCGAAGATACCGAACTAAAGTTTGTGGGCGTAAAATCTCATCTATGACTCATCGTAAACAATAATAAACAAATTCTTGCACACAAAACTCCTCATTCACCCAAAATGCAATTCAACGCCAGGCCAAACACAATAATGGCCTCGCCATGTTGTACAGTAAACATTCCAGCGCTGGCCTGAGGTAGCAATTAGCGCGTGCTATCGAACAAAAGAAGACAATAAGTAAGTAATCAGGCGGCGGGGCTAATGGCTGGGAGGGGATTAAGGCAGAGGAAATGGTGTGCAGGCGGGCATGGTGGTGTGTGTGTGTGTGATTAGGGGGAAGCATTACCGCACTCTAATTACACTGCTTCTGTTCTGCTTCAGCCAGCATCTCCGACAGGCCTGAGCGCTCATCTCTGATAAGGAAACGAATCAGCCTGCCTCTGAATGAGCCAAGATACAGACAGGCTGCACTATTACTGCTACTGCTTCTACAGCACATTTAAATACTGTATTTTTTGCGGTATGAGGTGCACCGTATTATAAGGCGCACTATAAATTAAAATGTATTTTCTGGTCTATTTTCATACGTAGGGCGCACTGGATAAAAAGCTAAATAAATTAAGTAAAGCTAAGCTAAGTTAACAAAACGGTAATAAAAAATACTTTCTTTTAAAGTCAAATGAGTGCAGAATGTTAATCAACACAGATTTCTCTCCTGAAAACTGTAAGCCTAGATTCCCGAATTTAATTAGCATTAGCTGCTAACCGCTAGCAACAGCACTACACTAGCGCAGTGAGCAGGGTAATGCTAATGCTGCTCCAGCAGTGCTAGCCGGGGTTAGGACTAGCAGGATACAGGCCGATAATACCTCTGAATGGGGAAAGAGCAGCAAGTCTGTGCAAAAAAGACTATAAAAAAAAGACTCTGAGGCTACTTTTGAGTAGCGTACATCTTGGTGAGGGATCGTCTTTAAAAATGTGTTGTCCAGTTGACGGTCTTTTAGAGGAGGCACATAAATGAACTGAGAGAAGTAGGATGTGCATTTAAAATAAATGTGGTCGGGTTTGAGTAGGGAGGCCTGATGGTTAGAGCTTTAAGAACACCCAGTGTCCTAATTGCTGGTGTGATTACTTCAGTCGGTCACTCCAAGTAGTGACAGAAGGGACATCAACAGTTCAACAACATGAGCAGGATCTACAGGCCCAGCTGCAGCATTTATGGGTAAATACGCTGTAGGATGCCATAGAGAACCTGTATACCTCCATGTCCAACCAACTGTATCTCATCTTGTATTCAGGTTAAAGGTGCCCTAGAGCCTCCTTTTCATTTGTAAGTACATTTTTCTCAATAAATATAAGTTTTCCTCCTTTCACTCTAATATTATGATCGCTATACACAATTTTAGTCTGATTTTAGTGGTTTTAGTGTGAACTACTTAAAAAGACGCTCGCCGAGCCATTGGTGACTGATTGCCGACCAGTCGCAGACACCTGGCAAATATTTGGCATGCTTGATATCTGACCCAGTCTACGACTAGGAGTCAGGAGCAGCGGGAATTACGGAAAAAAGGAGAACCATGGTTCCAAAACACATCCCTTGCATTACCAGAGCCATTCATATAGAGTCTGACCACTTTCTGTCCCCCTGTTATAAAATTAAATGACTGTTAAACCCTAGAGGGAGCCTGCGAGTTAGTGCTCTTTGAATGGGGGTGAATGGAACTAAAAGCTAAAAACTTAAAACTAAAAATAACAATATACTACTTGTTCTGAGTATTTCTTTGATTTAAAGTAGAATAATGTATTTTACTAAAAAAGAAAAAAAATCTAAAGAAAACAGGTTTATACACTAATCACAAGCATTACTGCTGAAACTGATTCTGGAGATTCATGTAGAGCATGTTTAAAAGGTTTATAATTGGAGTTCAAAACAATAAAAAATTATGTCTGCAGTACTAAAACATTTGACATAGTTCTGGGTTGAGGACATAAGTACATATTTCAGTATATTTCAGTACATTTCAGACATTTATTAACTTTATAAACATTTCAGACACTACTCAGTTCATTTGAACCTATTCATGTTGGGCTCACTTTAAGTGCGTATTCTCCTCTATAGAGATTCTCTGGCATGGCATTGCGTTCATGTGTTTAGTTCTGGTTTGTTTTTGTGACAAAACCTGTTTCTGGAGAGCAGCCAGGTGAGTCGGTGATTAACCACAGCAAAATAATCGTGTGATTTATGACCTTGTGTACTGATCAGTCGTGTAGTGTGAAAGTCTCAACAACTGAAGGACTCTGGTCATCAACCACAAAACAACTGACACCCAAAAAGTCGAGAGAGAGAGAGCGAAAGAAAGACACTGAAAGGTAGTGATGTAGCAGTAAAGATGAGATGGTATGTCACTGTTTCAGAGACACAATAGATCAGACAGGCTGCTACTCAAACTGCTACCTCGCGCTGAGGGAGCTCCTCCCTTTGATAACATTTATAGACTCCAGACGGAGGAGTAGAGCGGCCCACCACACACTCCTCTCAAACACACACTGACACACACTCCACCCGCACACATCAATCATCCAGCCACGGAGACCTTTACCGGTGACAGGGACTGACAGATGCGTCTCTTGGACAGCGAGGCTTGACAGGTGACGCGGTGACGAGTCTCCGGCGTGCGTACAGAAGTTCAACATCTGGCACCACTCAGACAAGCCAGTCAAAGCAGAGGATTTGGGATAAACAGCCAGGCTAATCTTTAGAGATAGAGCTTAACAGTGAAGGAGTTCTTCAGTTTGAAAATGTGGAGGAACGCCTAAAGTTGCTTAGAGGAAGATTTCAGAAAACTTAAGGTGCTTCAATAGCATGTTCTTCCAAGAACATGGATTCCATATCATTGACTTAATTGTTTTGGGACCTCCTCCTTACTTTGATTGGTCCTAATCATTGACTTAAATGTTTTAAGACCTCCCCCTGACTGCAAGTGGTTCTGTCTCATTTGTTCTAAGACCACCCTCTGTGACTGGTTCTAATTACAGAGTAGATTCTAACTGCTCCAAATTAAAATGCAATTACAAATTGTATTCTAAAACATCCTCCTGACTGTGATTGGTCCTAATCAGCCAGTCATTTTTTTTACACCTCCCCTGAAAGTGATCGGCCCTAATTGTTGTGGATTCACTGTCATTTGTTCTAAGACCACCCTTTGACCTTTGATGTTGAAAGTATACGTTTATTGAGGGGCTTTATGAAGGTGTTCTTCAGTTTGAAGATGTGAAGGAATCCCTAAAGTTGCTTTGAGGAACATTTCAGAAAGCTTAGGGTGCTTTCAAAGCATTTTCTTCCAAAAACATGGATTCCTTAAGATGCTTTGAGGAACTTAAAAAAAGGGTTTAGAAGATAATAAATATTGAAGCACATTGAAAGCTGGTGATTGGCCCACACCAATGACCTCACCCTGTAATTGGTTGTAATTACAGAGTACATTATTCTAAGAACTTCCCTTGGCAGTAATCGGTGTCCTAATCGCACCATTATTTGTCCTGAGAGCTCCTCCTAACTACAACTGGTCCATTGTTATTTGTTCTAAGACCACCCTTTGTGATTGGATCTAATTACAAAGCAGTTTTTTCCCCTGAATCCCCCTCTGACTACGATTTGTCCAGTCTCATTTGTTCTAAGCCAACCCTCTGTGACTGGATCTAATTATAAAGTCGTTTTTTATATTCTGAAACCTCCCCTGACTGTAGTTGGTCCTAATCTTTGACTTGATTGTTTTGAGACCTCCTCCTGACTTTGATTGGCCCTAACTATTTACTTAATAGTTTTAAGACCTCCCCCTGACTGTAATTGGTCCCAATTATAACATTACTTGTCCCAATTGTGCTATTATATTTGTTCTGAGCTCCCCCTGACTGCAAATGGTCCTGTCTCATTTGTTCTAAGACCACCCTCTGTGACTGGTTCTAATTACGGAGTAGATTTTAAATGGTCCTAATTAAAATGCAATTTAATTTAATTTCTCCTGACTGTGATTGGTCCTTTTCAGCCATTTTTTTAAGACCTTCCCCTGAAAGTGATCGCCCTAATTGTCGTGGATCCACTGTCATTTGTTCTAAGACCACCCTTTGAGATTGGTCCTAATCGCCTGATTGTCGCCTGATTGTTTGTCCTAAGACCTCCCCTAGGCTGTGATTGGTCATGATCACCCTATTGTTTGTGTTGATATATCCTCCAGCCGGTGATTGGTCCTAATTACATTATAGTTTTGTGACTTCCTCCTCTATAAGACTGGTCCTAAACATACTATTTTTTGCCTTGAGACCTTCCCCAGTCTTTGATTGGTCCTAATCATATTATTGTTTGCCATGAGAGCCCCCCCCCCCCCATTCATCTGCCTGTGATTGTTCTTAATTACCCAATTGTTTGTCCTGACACCTCTCCTGGCATGTGATTGGTCCTAATAACACTGCTAGTTTCACGACGTCTTGCTGACTCTGATTGGTCCTAATTACCCTATTGCTTGTCCTGAGACCTCCCTTCTGCCTGTGATTAGTCATAATCACCATTTTATTTGTCCTGAGACCTCCCCTCTGTCTGTGATTGGTCAAATTTACCCTTTTGTTTGTCGGGAGACCTTCCTTCTGCATGTGACTGGTTATAATCACCCTATTGTTTGTCAGGAGACCTCTCCTAACATGTGATTGGTCCTTGCTAACTGTAATTAGATCTGATAACTCTGTTGTTGTTCTTAGACCTTCTCTAGCCAGTGACTGGTCCTAATTACCCTATTATTTGTCCTGCAACCTCCTCCAGCCTGTGATTGGTCCTAATTAGCCTATTGCTTGTTTTGAGACCTCCTCGAGCCTGTGATTGGTCCTTATTAGCCTACTGTTTGTTCTGGCTGTAGTTGGTCCTAATAACACTTTTGTTTTAAGATCTCTCACTGCCTAATCACCCAGTCATTTGTCTTGAGACATCCTCATGTGTAATTGATCCTAATCACACCATTGCTTCTTTTGATACCTGCGTCCCCCCCCCCCACACACACACACTTTAATTGTTTTTTTTGTTATTAGTGTGCTCTGAGACCAATCCTTGAAAGGACTTGACATTAATCTCAGTTTTATTCCTTCCTAGATCTCCCTTGCCTGTGATTGGTCCTATTCAATCCACTGTTCATTCTGAGGCCTCCTCTTGACTCTGATTGGTCCTATACATGGGATCATTTGTTCTCAGGCCTCCCCCGATTGTAATTTATCCTATTCACCGCACTGTTTGTTCTGAGGCCTCCCCCATTACTTTGGCCAGTCCTAATCACAGTGTTGGAGACCTCCTGTGAATGACTGTGAATGGTTTAATGCATGGTTGTCAGGAGCACTGCACTGTGCGGACCTCCAGCAGTGTGAAAAGTGCAAGATATAAGCGGGTCTTTGGGTTTTAAATAACTATACAAATATATAATAAATTTTTGACACCATGTTTCTAAATAAATTGTTAATTTTAAGTATGTCACTTTAAATATTGTATAATTCAACCTGATCGACCTACCTCCTTTCAGTTCCTTTAAAACACTGCAATCAAGGCCTTTGTGTGTGTGGAAGGTACACACTCTGGACTGATGTATGTCTGGTGTTGTTTGTTGACTAGTGACTGTAATAAAGTACTATACTGTAATAACTGGTTAATAGTAGATGAATATGCTATGATTTAAGTTATTTTAGAGTGTGTGCGTATTAGCATTAGCATTATCCTCCACTAGGTTCTGTATAGCGTGTGGTTCTCTTGCAGGTAAAACAGAGCACTTGATGATAGTGTTATATAGCTTCAAATATTATGCGATGTTTTAATGCTTCACTGTAAAATAGATCCACACTTCAGACTCTAATTAAACTCTTTATTTACCTTCTGAAAACTCTCCTTAACACTGTCAGCTACAATAACGCCCAGGAATGGCACAGTGCACTTTATTTAAGTTTTTAGCCATTTAAACTACACTGCTAGTTTATCAGCTTTATTTAATCAGATTTTTCACATAATTAGTGGTAGAAACCATGTCATTTTTAGACAATTCAGGCTCATAAATCTGGTAGTAATATAGTTAAAAAAACAGTCAAAAGTTTAGACTCACCTTCTCATTTAATGTGTTTCTTTATAAAGAAACACATATAGAATAATGTATTAAACTTAAAAGTGGTAAACAAAACAAAAGAGCATTTAGGTGCTCTTATCTGGGGTGCTGTACATTTCTGGTTTCTGAGGCTGGGAACTCTGATAAACATATCCTGTGGTTCTCCTTGGTCTTGGTTTTCCTTTCCTGGGGTGGTCCTGATGAGAGCCAGTTTCATCATAACGTTATTGACTGACCTTCATTTATTAAAGTATTGTTTTCTTTACTTAGTTAAGTAGTTCTTACCATGATATGGATTAGAGCATTACTCAAATAGGTCTGTTCTCTGTATTATAGAACACAACTGATGCTCTTAAACACATTAAGAGGCAAAAAATTCAAGTGATTAACTCTTGATGAGTTCAGCACAGCTGTTAACTGAAAGCCATTTCAGGTGACTCTATCTTATAGAGCTGACTGAGAAAATACTAAAATGTGCAAAGCTGAAAGTGCTACTTTGAAGAATCTAAAATATAAAACATATTCTGGTTTGTTAAACTCTTTTTAATAAAAAAGTACTGGATTTAAGCGGTATGTCCAAACTTTTGACTAGTACTGTACATGATATTAAATGAGCTGACCTGAATAGTGACATAAGTGACATTTCGAGGACGGGTTCTAGAGCACCCGGCTGGCGCGGCTCACGCTGGGTGATGCTACGCGAGTGTGTGACTGATCATCTCCTCTTCCTCCTCTGCCCTCCCTGACAATCCCTCTCACCTTCCACACTGACAGCTGAGACTCAGTAAACACACACATTTACACATTTACACTGAGACACAATATCTCTCTCACACACACACACACACACACTCTGACTGCACCACCAGGGGTTGCCTAGCAACGGCACATGTCCCAAGATTGTTTACAGCTTTGGGAAAGTAGTTGATTGCGTAAGGTGGAGGAGAAGAAGAATGGAACGAGGTTATGAAAATGAAGCAGCCAATCAGACGCAGCCTGTCACCGGCAGCTGGAAAACAGAGCCGAATAAATCTGCAGTTTTCTCTGGATTTAACCGAAAGCCTTGGCTGTGTGAAGCCTGAGCCCCGGGGGCTGGTGTGGTACAGCGGCGATGTGTGTGTGTGTGTGTTTGTTTGTTAGTGTGTGTAAGAGAGACGTAGCGGTGCCTACATGACCGTGTTGATGCCAGAGAGCTGCTGGAACATCTGGAGTCCGCAGCCCACGATCAGAGCGCGCCGTGCTGGAGGGTAGGTCAGCATACGCCACAGAATTGGGCCATCTGGAAGGAACAAACACATACACACATATATAAAAAATAAAACAATTATTCAAGAATCCAATAAATACATTTTTCAAACTATAAGGCGCACCGGACTTCCACTAAGGCTCGGTGCAGCAGCAGCAGCATTAGCATAAGCGGTTAGAGCTAGTAAATGCTGCCTGACAGCACTACACTGAAAACCCTGAGCGTTTTGGTAAATCGATATTAGCGATTAGCTAGCAAATTCGCCCCACGTAGCTTGTTTTAACACGGTAAACACGCAGGCTATAGTCTGATATACTTACCTTTGAACGGAGAAAGACCTAGTGCTTAGAATGGTTAGCGGCTAATGCTAATAGTTTTTCAGCCTAGGTGCTGGAAAACTAAACTAAAACTCCTGTATAATGCTGCACTTCAACAGAATGGCTTTACTGCTTCTTAATACATAACATTTAAAATTTATAAATAAGGTGCACCAGATTATAAGGAGCACTGACAATTTTGGGGAAAATTAAAGGATTTTAAGTGTGCCTTATAGTGCGAATAAAACACTATGCATGAGGCTTGTCACCAACAGTAAGCAGAGGTGTCAAGTAATGAAGTACAAATACTTATTTAACTTACTTAAGTAGAAATATTACTGAAGTACAAATATTACTTACATTTTTACACAATTATCTGAACTTTCTACTCCTTATATCTTAAAAATAGCTTTGTTACTCCTATTTTACTTCTGCTTGATTTCATTATGGCTTTTCATCAATCAAATAAAACCCCTATCCAGATAAATCTTTTCATTCAGATAGAGTGAATTTGATTGTGGTTGGATGAGTAGTATTATAAACATATACCATTCTGACACCTTATTGGTTAATACGATCCATCACACCTGCACATGTCACCCCCCCCCCACTCCAGCAAGAACATAGCAGACGTATGTAGCCTAGTACGAACATGATCAGTGCAGAGACTCAAGAGTACTCAAGCTCTAGAAATGTCCCAACTAAGCTTTTTTGTCATATTTACACTGTAATAAAATGCATTCATTTTCAATCGGCACATATGCAACTGAAACAGGCAGCCTAGTGCATCCCAAATTTATCTACATTAACATTTTAATATCAAATTATAGTCATTATGGCCTATAGAAAAATGTGTTTTGGGGAGGGGGGGTTGTAGTGGACTAAGCTTTTATTCTTAATGGCATTTACCCCCTTAAATTACTTTTACTTTTATACTTGCAAGTGTTCCGAAAGCTGCACTTTTACACTTTTACTTGAGTAAAACGTTTGATTTGATACTAAAACTTTTATAAAAGTATTTTAAACCCTAGTATTTATAATAGGAATACTTTTGACACCTTTGACATTACCTTAGTGACCAACCAATTACCATACATAGCAAACACTTAGCCACACCTTATATATACCTATACCATGTCAACCACCTTAGCAACAAATCCATTACCACAGCAACCACTTAGCCATACCTCAGCAATTAATTAAGAAAAAAATAACATAGAAACCACTGATCAACTGATCACCGCATATTCAGTGAAAACCTTAGCAACCGATTCCACCTATTTCACAGCAACTGCTTAGCAACCAACCAGAAACACCTAAATAACAAATTGCAGTGTTACATTAGCCTGATAGCTTAATTCAAAACTAAAGAAGACTTCAGAGTGCTTTTAGAATTTCTGGTCTTCTATGATTGCCTATATATGGATTAAACTGAATATTTTCTGTTATTATAATAATTCAGTGATGTTATGCAGAGCTTTTTTCTTTAATCATGCTAATGAGAGGCCTTTTCTTTACTGGAACATTACCTGGTAAAAAGGTCGTTTAATATTCCAGGTCAGGAAAGTGCTTTAAAATGTCTGTACACATCATTAATTGAGTGGGGTTCATTAAGTCACAGCTCAGCTCGTCTCGGAGCAGCTGGAGGACTGGAGGACTGGGGACGGCTGCAGCTGTACTGCGCTGCCTCCAATCCCACTGCTAAAAATGAATATAGCACAGCAGCAGGAAGAATAAGAAAGAGAAAGAGAAAGAAAAGGAAAGCTGCTTGAAATTCTCCAAGCCGCCGCTGCCGAGCAGAAACACTGTTAATTAAGGGAGAAAGGCTGAATGACGGCTTTCTGAATGAATGTCCTCTGTGATTGAACCTTTTCAAAGCCTGAACTTCTGCAGACTTATCTCTCTCTGTAATAAAACTGAGCCAAACTTTCCCTTCACAAAGAAAAGACGAGCGCAGGGCAACACAGCATCACTAGTGCATGTTTACATATTAATCTTTGTAGTATTTACATATTAACAAAAATATATTGCTATAAAGATATATTTGATTTGATATTAAGAGTTATGGCTTGAAAATGAGGTCAAGATAATAATGGTGGGGAGATTTTGATCTAGTATTAATCTGCATTCTGAATTTGTAGTTTGTTTGAAGTACTTACAGCATGACTGTAATGTATGTGGAATGATTTTAATCCAGTATGAATCTGCAGTGTACCATTTTAAGCGCTGTAGTGATGATTGTGAAATGATTTTAATCCAGTATGAATCTGCAGTGTGTCACTTAAATGTGGTAGTGATGATTGTGGAGTGATTTTAATCCAGTATGAATATGCAGTGTGTAATTTTAAGTGTGGTAGTGATGATTGTGGAGTGATATAAATCCAGTATGTATCTGCAAAGTGTAATATTAAGTGTGGTTTTGATGATTGTGGAGTGATCTTAACCCAGTATGAATCTGCAGGGTGTGTACATTATCATTTAGTATTAATTGAGTATGAATATGTAGTGTATAAAAGTCTGGGAGTAATAACTGTGAAATGATTTTAATCCAGTATGAATCTGCAGTGTGTCATTTTAAGGGTAATAGTGATGATTGTGGAGTGATTGTAATCCAACATTAATCTGCAGTGTGTCATTTTAAATGTGGTTGTGGTGATTGTGGAGTGATTGTAATCCAACATTAATCTGCAGTGTGTCATTTTAAATGTGGTTGTGGTGATTGTGGAGTGATTGTAATCCAACATTAATCTGCAGTGTGTCATTTTAAATGTGGTTGTGGTGATTGTGGAGTGATTTTAATCCAGTGTGAATCTGCAGTCTTTATACTTTCTTAGCTGGTTGAAAGCATCTAATCAACTATGAATGCACGATTTTACTGGGGCTGAAGTAATTGTGTTGTGAGCTGAATCCAGCATGAATTTGCAGTGTGCGTTGTTTTTACAGTCTGACAAAACTAACTGTGGTCATTTTATTCCAGTATGAATCTGCAGTCTGTATATTTTACAGTCTGACAGTAACTAACTAGGAATTCATTATATTTCAATATGAAACTGCAACTTGTTTTGATTTAAGTCTGACATTAATAGTTGCGGAGGGATTTTAATCCAGTATGAATTTGCAGTGTGCATATTTTTAACAGTCTGACAGTGTGGTTTATTCCTAACTGTGGTTTATTCCAGTATAAATCTGCACTCTATATATTTTATAGTCTGACTGTAATAACTAGAAATTGATTGAATTTCAATATGAAACTGTAGCTTGTGTTTTTTTTACAGTCTGATATTAATAGATGCGTAGTGATTTTAATTCAGTATGATAGTCTGAGAGTAATAATTGTGAATAAAATTGAATCCATATACGAATTATTATATATATTTGCCATGTTTACAGATTTTACAGTCTGAAAGTAGTAAATGTGGAGTATTTTTCATCCAGCATGAATATGCAGTGAGTGTGCATCGATAGGTTATTTGTGTCCTAATATAAGGTAATATATCGCATTTCCAAAAGCATATCAGGTCTGGTCATTCTTCTATCAGACACAGTGTGTAGAACAGAGGGAGCATTGTGGTTCAGTGGGTGCCGTGCACTGTGGGTAACAGCTGTGAGTGGGCGTCCTGCGGCCGGGTCTTTAGCTTTTAGATGAATCCCACAGAACAAGACCAGAGCAGATCTCCAGCACTACAGATCAATCACGGGTCTGAGAGACAGGTCACTGAAATGCCAGGTACGCATGAACTCAATGACCCGGATTAAACTCCAGACACAGCAAGCAGAGTGAAATGAAGTATAGTCTGAGTTCTGAGTTCTAGAAAATAGAAAAACTGTGTAAATGCTAATTAAACATATTCTGAAGTGTGTGAATGAGAACAATGTAAATGAAGAGATTGCACTGCTGATGATTCTCATGCAAATGGACTGAGAATATTCTAGAACTGCATTTAATGATGAGAGTGATTTATGTGGTGAGACTGTGCTAAACAGAAAAATCAATTCATTCATGCATCCATCCAGTCACCAATCCATCCATCCACACATCTGCTAAGCCATCCATCCATCCATTCACCCAGCTAACCCTCCATCCAGCCAACAATGCATCCATCCATTCTTGCATCCATCATCCATTCATCCATCCATTCGCCCAGCTAGCCCTCCATCTAGCCAACAATGCGTCCATACAGCCATCCATCCATCCATCCATTCGCCCAGCTAGCCCTCTATTCAGCCAACAATGCATCCATCCATCCATCCATCCATCCATCCATGCATCCATTCGCCCAGCTAGCCCTCCATCGAGCCAACAATCCATCCATCAATTCATCCATGCATCCATCCATCCATCCATTGGCCCAGCTAGCCATCCATCCAGCCAACAATCCATCCATCCATTCATTAAGCCATCCATCCATCCATCCATTGGCCCAGCTAGCCTTCCATCCAGCCAAAAATCCATCCAGCCATCCATGCATTTATATATCTAGCCACCCATCCATTCACCCAGCCATCCATCCGTCCAGACATCTATCCGCCTCTCAAATTAATAGAGGGATATAAATAAACTCTCTATTTTTATTCAGGCTGTGTTTTATAAGAGGAACAGGATGTTTTCAGGATGTTTGGCCTTTGTCCACCGCCGGGTCTCTCTGGTGCCATCAGATCAGAACCAGTGCGGCTAATGGTGGAAGTGCTGTGTCTCGGAATAGGGACGTTGCAGCGGCACCGGATCGTAGCTCATGGTGAATGATGGCTGTCCAGTCCCTGGAGACAGGCGTGGAGGACCCTTATTGGATTACTGCCCCCAAACCCAGATTCATGGAGCGTTGAGAACCGGACTGCCAGTGAAACGGCTCTTATAATGAAGCACTAACTTCATTCCCTCAGATGCACAATCTCTACTTCCTAACAGCTGCTCCAACATGTGCACGGCCCTATCTTAATCCAATCAGCACGGTCCGGAGGAGCGCGCTCAGTACAGGGAGAGGAAGTGTCAGCGCTGGGCTGACGGATCACGTCGAGAGACGGTGGTCTGCGATGCTAATCTAACAACTGCACTGTTTATCGCTAACTCAAGCTAACGCACGAGAAACTGGCCTGGGATTTGTGGGAAAAGGCTTTTATTAGGAGTCACTACTGTCCTGGGAAGACTTTCTATGGGATTTTGAAGCATTGCTGTGAAGTTTGAGCTGATTTTTTTCACCATTTTTGGGCTGATATGCAAAGGTAAAAAAGTAAATCTATAGTGGAGGAGGGTTTAAAAATAGATTTTTAGATTCAACAATACAGTATTGATTCATATAAACCTTAATAAACTTCCTGTAAACTTTTAAAGCTCTAAGTGTCTCTTTTAAATATCAGGACCCTCAGAATTCTACTAATGAAGTGTGGAGCTACTTTTAGCTTGTTAATGGTGTAAAAATAGTCATGATTTTGCATGAACAACTCTATGCCCTTATCATTAGCATTGTAAGCCTGTTGGGAGCATCGGCTAAAAGTGCTGTTTTATGGAACGCTGAGCGTGAACAAAGGTAGGCTATTCCACAAAAGTTTTTAGTCATTTTCATGTTTCACTACAACCCAAGTCCATTTAACACCAGGTTTCTCCTTTAAGTGGGAATGAGAACTGTACGTTCATTTCTTGTTGATCGGAGCTCTGCTCTCAGTCATCACCATGGTATCGCTGTGCTACATGCTACTTTCAGCGTGGTGCGGAGTTCTGATCCAGTCTGGTGGAGTGTCAGTAGTGTTAGGAGTGTAAGATTTTGCAGTAACAGTGTAATCTGTGCTGGTGTGAGTGTATTAGAAACTGTGATTAATAAAAAATGGGCCACTGCTGTTTAGAACGACACCATCCCAGATTCCCCAATTACTCCATTTCACAGCAGCGTTTGCTGAAATAACACCTATTCTAAAATAACACACTGTGAAGCCAGTTACGGCACACAGCCCTGCTTAGTGTTACTACAGACTGATTTCGCTATTTTCCCTGATTCCCATTAATTCAACAAAAAAAAATTATACTGATCTAATGCTTAAAGACAGATTGCTCAAACCTTTATTACTATTCTAAATAAATAATGCATATAAAAAAAGTTATATATCTTATATAACTAAAATCATAGCTAATGTTTTTTTATTATTTATACAGTGTTTCTCACATTTACTTTAACATTGAAAAATTGTTTAAGCAACAAAATGAAAATTCAATTTTATTATTGCATATGATATGATATGGCACACCCCTGAGATAAAAAAAAAATACTATTAAAATATTAAAATACTATTAATTATACTAATAATTTTATCAGATTGGAAACAGAAGTAAATTATCCAGAATGTCATGACACTAATAATACACTCCGAATATCTCCATATATCCAGGGTTAAAGTAAAATAAACGATACTGGACAGATATAATCTGTTTCTAGTACATATATTATAGGAAATGAGAACTGTGTGAATTTTTCTTTTGCTAAAAACAGCAAAAAAGTTGTACCCTAATGTGATAATTTAGGGGTGGGTGATTTGGCACGATATTTTAGGGTATAATATTGTTCACGATATTCAAAAATGTTGGCGATATTACTGTATACGATTCGATATGGCACACCCCTACTGTCTATAACCCATACTATTATTAAACCATTCAAGAAATCAGGAGGAATTTCAGTGTGTAAAGGGTAACAGCTCAAGTCTAAGCTGAACACCAGTGATCTTCAATCCCTCAGACGCACTGGATCAAAAACCATCATTCAACCATAGCTGATAGAACCACATGAACAACAGATTACTTTACTAACCATTGTCAACAACAAGCTCTACAATACAGAGTTACCATTAGTGTTGTAGTCAAAATCGATAGAGTTGAGTCTTAGTGTTCGAGTCTGAGTCAGGGACCGAGACTGGAAAAAACGAGACCGAGACCAAGGCAGACCCAGATTAAAAAAAACAAAAAAACAATAAAGTATCTTCTCTATTTATTAAAATGATTCTTAATCTGTCTCTTCGAAAACTTAATCAGAAGTCACCACATGAAGTCAAGTGAATCAAATTTCATTTAATTTTACTATAACGATTTGCACAAAAAAACTATAAAAATAAAAAGAAACATTTTGATTTACAACCAGCAGCAAACAAACTTCTGAGCTTGTCGCTAAGGTTAACTAGCTCATCGCTAGCTTTAGTTTTCTTCCAGTAACATTAGTGTGTTAGTTAGCTTGTTACTAAGGATAGCGAGCTCATCGCTAGCTTCAGTTCTCTCCCTGTAACATTAGTGTGTTTGTTAGCTCGTTGTTAAGGATAGCAAGCTCAATACTAGTTTTAGTTCTCTCCCTGGTATAATTAGTATGTTAGTTAGCTCGTCAATAAGGTTAGCTAGCTCGACACTAGCATTAGTTCTCTCCCTGGTATAATTAGTGTGTTACTTAGCTTGTTGCTAAGGTTAGCTAGCTCGACGCTAGCTTTAGTTCTCTCCCTGGTATAATTAGTGTGTTAGCTAGCTTGTCGATAAAGTTAGCTAGCTTGACATTAGATTTACATTTCTCCCCGGTATATTTAGTGTGTTACTTAGCTCGTTGCTAAGGTTAGCTAAATTGTCGCACGCTTTAGTTCTCTCCCGGTAATATTAGTGTGTTAGTTAGCTGGTCACTAAGGTTAGCTAGCTTGTTGCTAGCATTAGTTCTCTCCCCGCTAACATTAATATATTAGCTAGCTCACTGTTTTTGTTAGCCGGCAAGTTTGCACTTACCGCTCCTTGTGCTTACAGAGAAAGGACTGATACATTTTTTTTATTGTTTATGTTCAGCAACAACAGAAAAAAGGTTCAGTTTCTAATGAACTTCACCTCAGACAGAGGACTCGGACTCGGCCAGTTTCGTCCACAGTCTCAGAGTCCACCTCAACCCGAGACAAGGGCGATTCCAATCTAGGCTGAACCATCCCACAGTGAAAATAATGTCAATATTGTAGAACATTAATATTGTAGAATATTTTTGGATGAAATGGATGTTGTGTACTCAGCAATGGTGAAAACTTGATAAAGCTGCAGCATCTGTGAGTAAATGTGCTGTAGGATGCCATATGGAACCTGTATGCCTCCATGCCCAAACATACTTCATCTTGTATCCAGGCTAGAGGCTCCCAACAGGGTAATAGAGCCTCCTTTCAATTGTACAGTTTCCCCAGTAAACAGCGAGTCAGTAAATGTATTTTAAACTGATATTTGACAACATATCATCTGAACTCCAGGTGATGCTGGACTGCTGTGCTTAGATATCTCTCTAAAGGAAAAGTAGCGTTGTAAATGTTATACATGTCTTTGCATCAGCAGTCAGGTAAATAGAAACGATCAGATATCAGGGTCGGCCCAGAATTTCCAGGTGAGTGAATCATTGCTTTGTTTGTCTCAGTCTTTTCACTCATGTTTGTATTATTCTCAGGCCAAATTGGGTTGGCGGAGACAGCGCAGTTCAGATCACTGAGCTTGTTCAGACAGGGTAGAAAATTACAATTGGTCATGCTGTCATTATACCTGAGACAATATTGAACAAAATATCCCAGGAATCAATGGAAAGATAACAGACTGCATGGTGGCCAATCTACTGGCATTAAAGGAGCAGCAAGGCCAAGTCAATTACATCCACCACACTCTGTCACACTGTGTCCAACAACTACGAGAGGGGTAGTATAGGCTAATATAAGATGTATAGGGTAGTACTGGGTAGTATAGGGTTGTATAGTCTACTATACAGTAGTATAGGGAGTGTAAAGGGGTATAGAGTAATTTTGGGTAGTATAAGGTTGTATATTCTACTATACAATAGTATAGGGAGTGTAAAGGGGTATAGAGTAGTTCTGGGTAGTATAGGGTAGTTTATGGTAGTATAGGCTAGTATACAGGGTATATGGTAGTAAAGGCTAATATATGTAGTATAGAGTAGTATTGGGCAGTATAGGTTAGTGTAAGGTAGTATAGGAAGAATAAGGTAGTACACAGAATTATAGGGAAATATAGGGAAGAACAGGATAGAAAGGAGTAGTACAGGGTAGTATAAGGACTATACAGTAGTACATAGAGCAGAATAGTTTAAACAGGTTGTATAGGGTAGCATATTCTAGTTTAGGTAATATAGGGTAGTATAGGTTAGTACAGGGGAATACAGAGTAGTATCTGGTAGTACAGAAAGTATAGAAAAGTAAAAGATAGTATAGTGTAGTAAATAGAGTATAGGGTAGTATAGAGAGCATGCTAAAATTGGTAGGACTGGGTAATATAGGGAGTATAGGGTAATGTATTGTAGTATTTGGTAGTGTAGGGTAGTATATGGTAGTATAGGCTAGTACAGACAGTAAGAGGTAGCATAATGAGTAGCATGGGCTAGTATAAGGTAAGACAGATAGTAGCAGGGAAGTAATAACAGGGCAGTATATGGAGTATAGAGTATTATATGACAGTATAGGAAAGTATAGGGGGCATAGGGTAGTATAAAGGGTAGTACAGGCTAAATATAATAGTATTGGGTAATATATGGAGCATATGGTAGTGTATGGTTGTATATGTTAGTATAGAGAGTATAGGATAGTACAGGCTAATATTGGTAGTAGAGTACTATTAGGTATTATAGGATAGTATATATTAGTATAGGGTAATATTGGGAGTATAGGGTAGTATATGGTAAACTAGAGTAGAACAGAGTAGGATTGAGTGTGTAGAGTAGTGCAGGGTAGTATAGAGAATATAGAGACCTTTGAAGTAGTATAGGGTCATATAGGGTTATATATATATATGCTAGTGCAAGTTAGTACATGGTATTATGGGGAGTATAGAGTAGTATATGGTAGTATAAAGACAATAGAGACGTATAAGGTATTATAGGATGGTACAGTGCAATATAGGGATAGTATAGAATAGTATGGGACAGTATAGGGAGTATAAAGTAGTATTCATCTTTTCTTTTTTTTCTGGCCTTTTCCATTCATGATTTTCTAAATTTACAGAAATGCTTTATTTGGATTTTTGTAATCAGTGTGCCTGCAATTGGGACACAACCCTACACAGAACAAATAAAGGCAGAGTTAAACAAACATGGCAGTAATTAGACTGATATCTCTGTTCAGCTTTGGTGGCCATGCTCCAGCTGGAGCTCAGCCAAAGCCAGTCTTCACGGGATTAATCCCCGGTTCAGCTCGCCCTTTCAGATTTACCTTGGCTCAGTCATCCCTGCGCTCCACAGATGTGCATCAGCAGCTGGACAGCGATCCAAGAACACTCACGGCCACCGGTTGCTAGGAGCGAGAGAGCAGGGCCCAGGCAGACAGATGGACTCAGAAGACACATGCATGTCTCTATGTCCCTTTTTCCATTTTTTCTGTTTCTTTCTCACTCTCTTTCTATCTCTCTATTATACAGTATCTCTTGTCTGGTAGCCTTGTTCTTGCCAAATATCAAATAATGATCTAGGTGTAAAACACACACTGTTCTCAGCTGTAATGACAGGACGATGCCAAATTATTTATCACAGCATCAGTGACCAATATTGTTATTAACATTATGCCAGTCTGAAAAGGGGAAGAATATTCTAAAACAAAATAAAGGAAGAGAACTAGAACTGAATAGGAATGTGTGTAAATGTGATAGAATCTTTGAGAACGATGTACATTCTATATAACGTTCTACAACATTGAGACTGAAGAAAGAACTATCAATAAAATTGTTGAATGTGCAAGAACATTCTAGAATATACAAAAACAGTGTGTGTGGGGACAACAGTGTTTAAGAACATCGTACGGGCAGCAGAACAGTGGGTGTATGGCAAGGGTCGGCAATAGGCGGTTGTTTAAACTATAATGAACGATAATGAAAAAATATATATAAAATGCTTCTCTGGCGAGCTTTTGTTTACATCACTCCCCCATCTCGGTGTGAATTTAGTTTCCGCCCGCTCTCGTTTTTTCCGCCCGTTCTCCTTTTTTTCGCCCGTTTTTGGGCTCCCTATCTCCTTATAAGGGAGGTTTTCCCCGGCCATGTCCCAATTCACTAGCCGGGGCAGCGCTAGTGTATTGAACCGCGTCCCTGGGTTTATCTGCTTTGAGATCAACTGTTCTGCAATTGGGTTCAACAACCCTCTGGGCTGGAGCAGTCCATCCCATTGCACTTAATTTTCCAAAACAGATTTTTTTTTTTGTGGCCCGCCTCGTAATGGCTTGGAAAATATCTGACCAGCGGTCAAATTTAATTGCAGACTCCTGGGGTATGGCGTACAGTGTTAGAGAACAGCGTAAGGGCATTAGAACACTATAGAACAGTGTGTGTATGGGGTAAAGTGTTCTTGTATATTCTACACTGTTCACAGTGTTCTAGAATGTTCTACTACATTCAAACACATTTATTGAAAGGTCTCTCTGACTAACTGTTCTAGAATCGAGAATTCACATTGTTCTCAAACGTTTTACCACTTGAATAACTGCATAATTAAATTAAAATTAATGGAATTAAAAAAAACCTATTTTTAGAGGAAATTGGAATAAAACAGTCAAAATAGTCTTTCAATAAGCTTTCAAATAGATTTTTTTACATATTAAAAAATGTAAGGGACAGTGTAATAATCCAAAAAGTGGTTTGTTGCTTAAGGGCAACACCATGCTATGGAGGGTTAAGAGGTGTGTGATTGAGAGAATGCAGGATTTGTACTCTTGGAAGTAGGCCTACAAATACTGCAAATAGACACAATACAAGAATAATATTAAAGGGTTTTACTGAATGTCAGATGAAATCCGCTAGAGCAGGTTTTGGGGTAGTGAGGTGTGGAGAGGGTCAGTGAGGTCGCTCCCAGTCAGGGAAAGAACATGACTGAAGCAGAACGGAGAACCCAGAGCTGTGACATGAATATAAAGGGCAGTCAGGGCAGAGGGCAAGTACAATATAAAGCTCAGCTATATAAAGCTGCTGCTATAAATACATATATATATATATATATATATATATATATATATATATATATATATATATTATACAGTACACTGAACCCACATACTTAACAAGCCCAGCACTTTCACACCTTCACATCCAACACATCTATCTGCTACCTAAAAGTTTATCCTTCAAATAGAAATGTTCTAAAATAATTAAATATATGTTAATGTATATTAAAAACTACCCTTTTATTATTTACTACTGTTCCCTTCATTCAGGATTACAAGAACGATAGAAGATGAATGTGGCAAAACAAAAGATTCTACAAGTGTGAAAGAGGATGGACATTTTATTCCAAAGTGAATGGGATAGAATTGGGGTATGATAAGACCTCCATCTCATGATTTATCATATGCAGTAAAATACAGAACAGTTGTACTGTAGTACTGCAGCCGGTTTTACCATAAACCTAACAACTTATCTGCTGTATGAGACTCAAATGAGTCTCTTCAGACATTAGGACTATGGTCAGAATCCCCCCAGCGAGGGTTCTGTATTCAATTAGGAATCTCTCTTAAGAGTTCTATACAGATCTGGCAACCTATGAGCGAATCTGCGTGGTTCAAGCATCACAATTATCTGAATACTTCACCTCCTCTATGTTTCTTATGGCCTAAAAAAAAAAAAAAATTCACCCTACTCAAACTGTAGATGACGAATAAATTGTTTAAACTAGGGTTTCCTGTAAAATTAAAACAATTTATATATTTTACAATATATATATATATGTTTTACAGGACAACCTAGTTTTGAACCACTCATATATATATATAAATTGTTTTTATTTTTTATGTTTTTATTGTTAAGTCAAACTGTTCAAATAAAATAAAATAAAAACAATTATATATATATATATATATGATTCAATGATTCAAAACATTGTTTTCAAGCCCATGCTGATCACAGACAGCCGGGGAGTTACTCACACTGACGGATGCTGGATTATATTATATTATCACTACTTTGAAGGAGAGATTATTATTGTTTTCCACAATAAATAATTTATCTTCACCGGAGAGCGATGACGCTGTAGTTTTTATAATCAGTAGGATTTATTTCTAGATAAATATATGCTTTATCTCACCGGGTGTTTGTGTCGAAAGTGCTGGAACAGTGCTGGAACATTTTTCATGAATAGATCAGACAATATGCGTGTTGGTCTGTGGGAGGTGCAGGTAACCAAGGTAAGATGGATAAACACTTCAGAAATGAGGGGCACTTTTGGATACTTTAGATTGAAAGGATAAAATGTCTGTATGTTTGTATGTTTTCTTCTGTATTTTATGTAACTTCTGTGTTTTTATTTAATTACTTCTACTGTGTTGTTTAAGATGGTTTCCTTTAGAACATCAACCTGCCCAGGGACAGCATATGAAAATTAGACATCTGGCTAAATCTGGCACATTTACATTATTAAAAATAATAATAATGTAGATTAATGTGCATTGTCCCTGTTATTTAAATAAATAAATCAAATAAAATGTACAATCGCGATTACTCCATTTAGAAAATTGCATTCAAACTATAATTCAAATTAACCAAATTAATCGTGAAAATCACCCAGGCACTACTTTCATCACGTTTAAAAAAAAAAAATGAGTTAGAAATATACACTTTTTTAATGTCTATTAAAAAAATTGCCTAGCCTTTCCTCATGCAGGCCTATCACACTCAAAATCTCAATTTCTCCTCTGTTCTGTTGATCTGTCCAGGAATAGAAACCAGTTCAATTCAAATACACTCAGAGCAATGTGCTGAATATTCAGCAGCACCTTCTCCAGCAGAAGATTCTGAGGATTTGTGGAGGATACGTGGAGCCCTGAGGGTAAAGCAGGCTTTTTAGCCATGCTGCAGGAGCACCCCTTTATTTGCCTGAGTCTGAGGAGGCATCGGCTGCTCCCTGATCATGATCGAGCTGCTGCTCCTCTCTGACTTTCATTCCATATTAATAAGCAGCAAAAAAAAAAAAAAACTGCAAAGCAGAAGCAGAACTTCCTCTCGCTCTACTTCTGCTCCTTTAGATCAGATACTCAGACTCAGGAAGTTGAGGCAGGCTATCATCAAAGTCTTAATAGGCAAATCATCTCTCTCAGTAATGCCACCAGGCAGTTACTACAAAATTAAGAGACCACTTCAGTTTCTGATTTTTTTCTGAGGTTTCTCTGATTTTGCTATTTATAGATATATGTTTGAGTAAAATGAACATTGTTGTTCATAGCTTTTATTTGCAGAAAATGGGAAATGGCTGAAATAACAAAACTGATGCAGAGCTTTCAGACCTCTAATAATGCAAAGAAAAAAAGTTCATATTAATAAAGTTTTAAGAGTTCCGAAATTAATATTTGGTGGAATAACCCTGTTTTCATGTATCTTGGCATGTTCTCCTCCACCAGTCTTACACACTGCTTTTACGTAACTTTATGCCACCCCTTGTGCAAAAGCAGATCAGCAGATCAGTTTAGTTTGATGGCTTGTGATCATCCATCTTCATCTTGATTATATTCCAGAGGTTTTCAATTTGGTAAAATCAAAGAAAATCATCATTTTTAAGTGGTCTCTTATTTTTTCCAGAGCAGTATAAATCCACACATGCTATACCAGCCTTTTTTTTGAATGGGGAGAGACCAAAATGCTCTTAAAAGGGTCATGTTTCTTTAGGCACAAATTATTGTAATTGGTTCAAAGGTCTGAAACATTTAAAAAAGTGATTTCACACTAAAAATAAACTGGATGAAGACCACCTTTTTTAGTCAGAACAAATTTTGGGCGTATGGTCCATGGTCCGAGGCATCTTACACATTTGGTACTTTTGTTTGGACCAAAGTGAGAAAATCTAGGTATTTTCAAACCTGCACACCTCTTGTTCTAATTTACCCCTAGTGCAATTTGTTTTGAGGCAGATGTGAACAGTTTTGTGTTAAAATAATCGCAGCAAGACACGTTTCTTATTTGGTCTCAAACAAACCTTGGAGCCCTTCCTGTGTTTACAGAATGTTCTTCCAATGTTTGTTTCCAATGTTTTCTTTCAATGTCACATTTTGGTGAACTTGGGTTTTTCCTTGTTTGAAAACTCTAAGTTCATAAACTATAGGGGACAAAGAGGTTTGTATATTGGCAAGAACCTGATGATAAGATACGCATCATGATACTGCAGTATAAAATCTGAGTAAAAGAAAGGTCACTTTTTGTCCAATCAGAACAGTAGATCTAACGACAGAGTACAACACTGCAATATACTGTACTGGGCGGGGCTTAAACACAACACTAAATGTAAAACTGTCTGATATCAGTCTTTAGATGTAAACTAATCATAAAAAAGTGATGCATTTTTGCTAAACAAAACATTGCACTATGATAGGACATCGATTTTTCTTACACCTGTAGAAGAATGCGCTTTTGGTCAGATAAAATTTGGTATGAAAAAACTTTTACACCTGCTATTTTAGTTCAGACCAAACTGAAAAGTTTTAAAACCTATATCAAAAAAGGTAGGGTGTAAAAACACTCTATATATAGAAAGATCTCACAGAAGTCTCACACACACACACTGACTCTCCTCCTCATTACCTTCTCATCAAAACGATCGTGATGATGCACTCGCTTCTTTCTGCCTCAGACTCGCTTTGTGACGAACGAGCGCTTGCAGACAGACAGAGCGAGGCACTGCATCTGGAGCCTGAACTCGTCACGACAGCAAAAAGCCATGAGCCAATTAGAATTCCAGCCTTGATCTCCAACAGGTTTCTCAGAAAGGCAACGCTTTCAGTACAATAGGAGACACTCTGTGCTTAAGAACCTGCTGTTATACAACCACAGCCTGACTCCACATTTAAAACCGAACAGAGAGAGGCTTGAACCTCCGTTAGGAAAGCTCTGAACATCAAGAGCGTGAACGATAACCAATCGGGAGGTTTTCAGGCTGTACGCCTCGCTTTGAGCACCCTGAATAATGACCTACAGAATGTTCCAAGATCAACTAATGTCCTTCACGCAGGAAAAAAACAGCCTCTTTACCACTTCCACTAAAAGGATGACTGCGATGCCAGACATTGATCTTAAAACGGTTGTCATTGGAAACGACAAGAAAGCTGAAACATTCAAGAATTCCGTCAGCAAAGCTGTGCAGGGGTGACTCCAGGGCTAGAATGCTGTTTATGTCTCACTAAAACTACATGATCAAATACAGGGGTCTGCCCCACATTTCATGGGACAAGATATAATAAAGAATAAAATTGTGTTCCATGACTTTTGTCATGTCTTATAGAAGTTAAGGAACACTGCACTGATTTTTTGGATATGTTGTTGGGGTCTCCTGCACTGAATGTGGATTAGAGCTTAAATTGAGCCCAAAAAATGTGTGCACATTCTGCCCGAGCCCGACCTGCTCTGCACCATAAACTGTCATTATGAGCCAGAGCCTGATTTAAACCCCACATTAAAAAAAAACTGAGTTTTTTAAAAACAGTTTTGGGCTGTTAAAATGAGCAAAATCTGTTCAGAATAATGTTAATTAACATTACAACACTGAAGAAGCATAGACCTATTATTTAAGAAAAATGCTTATTAAGAACAGCTACACACAGTGCTGCAAATCAAGTGAGTAATGCAGACAAGTGGAGTGTGAGCCCCAGAGCTGTGTGATTATAACATTCTGACTTGTGCAACTTTTTTTTTTTAAAACAGTTTGATTTGTTTCTTTGCTATATTGTGATTATTACGCCATAGCTTTACATAAAATCAAAATAGCATTAAAAACAGAGGCCTATGTCAAAGACTTAGGTTGTTTGGGTTTGGGCAGAGAATCTAAGCTCTAATGTGGATGTAATTTCTGCCAGAGTCGCTTGTCTGTTTAATGGGCATTTTCAGCCCGACATTACTGGTCACAATGACCTTAATGACAAGTTTTAGACTATACGTTACAAGTTTTAAAACACCACTATTTTGCTGTCCAATAGCAGTGTTGTATGGCATCTTAGCAATGACTTTATTACTACACTTCACCCGTTAGACTTCTAATTTTTCACTTCACTGCTGAAACTGAGACTGAAGTTGAGCTGAAGACGTTGCCATGTGGGTCAGCCAGATGTGACTTTTCCTGTACCAGTTTTCGGCAGTTTCCTAGAGTCTTTTGAATGTATAGAAAACAATACTGTTTCTGTGTCTTTTTTCTAGTTATTATGATAAAAGTGTGAATGTGCTGTGTGTAAGTGTGTAAATGCTGCAGTAGCGAGTGCAGTAACATCATCTGTTCCACCACTGCTTTACTACAGACAGGCTTTAAAAACTGACATTTTTTAAAATGTGTCCTTTTTTGTTAAGATTTTAATTTATTTGTTTTCCTTACAGACCATGGCAGTTTACTGAAAAATGATGTACCGTAGTTTCCGGGGTTTTTGAGCTGCATCTGTCAATAAGCCGCACTTTTAGTTAAATTGCTATGAACGCAAATGCTGTGACATGGCTGGTTTAAAAAAATACAGTAGCCTACCAGGAAAAGTCCCGATATAAAACGGTTAAAGAAGCTTGAAGGGAAAGAAGCATTTTCCGCTCATGATCTGTTACAGGGCTGCTGTGATTACCATCAGTTAGTTACTTTATTATAACGCTGCTTATTAATGCTCTAGTGTTACAGTTAGATAAAATGTCCTGATGAGACCTGGATTAATCTACACAGTTATCGCTTCTAAAAACAATTTATTTGTGTGAGTAAAGCACATTTAAAGGTTGTTAACCTGTAAACAAACACATATATATATATATATATATATATATATATATATATATATATATATATATATATATATATATATATATATATATTAGCTGCACTATTACATAAGCTGTGATGTTCAAAGCATGTACAGAAATTGGATTTTTTTTACCACTTCCGGTCCTTAATTGGACCTGAACAGTTTAAAAGACAAAAATAAAGGGAAAAAATGGGTGTGTTCTAAAACTTTAGACCGGTAGTGCTTTTTAATAATATACACAAACAAAAACACATTTAGATGAGAAAATAAAGGACAAATGGCAGTTCTTTCTCTTTCAAAGCACGGCAGAACTGAAAATCAATGCGTGAATTGATCCGGTAGATCACACAGACAGGCGGTGTAGTGGAGCATTCTGAATAAGTGTAGAATGCATACAGCAGCAGATCAGACACTGAGAGGCTTCTGAGGGAAAACTCAAAGAGAAGCAGCTTGTTTCTGACGCTTTAGGTAGAGTAGAAATGAACATGAGCTGTTTTATATGTTTAGTAGTTCTGGTTCGGGGTCTGTTTTATAGTTTGAATCATTTAAAGCTGTAAAATGCTGCAGTCATCCAACACAGCAGTGCTGATTCATACTGTTAAAACTTAGCTTTTATTACATTTTATGCACTGTGTGGCCAGATAGTGATATTTTCCTGTCTTGGCGGTTCACAGTCATGTTTGTATTTGATGCATATCTGTGTTTAGAATGATCCTGTACCCTAATATGACCTGCATGGGTGCATCTTAATGACTGATCCACATGCATTATGAAAGTAATAATCAAAATTTTATTACTATAGCGCTTTTTACAGCAACTGTAAATCACTGAGGATTAAAACACAATGAAGCACTAAGGCTTATTTCCATTGTGGTCCTCTATGCAAAACACTCATAATTAAACATTGTTACTAACCACAAACACAAAACACCAACCTAAAACATAAAAACATACTCCAAGATGACAGACAGCGAGGTGGCATCCCTTATGATGTCAGGTATTTAGTACTCTCAATGTCTAAGAACAATGAACAATTCTCTCCTTTGTCATGTTATGATGTTGTCAATGCTGGAGCTTTTTTTTTTCAGTCATTAAGTTGGGGCGGGGCAGATTGCAGCAGAAATTGGGATCAAGCTTTGTGGGATAATTAAAGCTGATGTCCGTAAGTTTTGGGATTTAGGGTCCTCTCATGTGAGAATGGGTAATTGCATGAGCATGTGGAAGAATCATTTTAAACTGGGCGGGTGTGATGCGGTCACCTTTCAGAGTGGATTAATTCGATTCCAGGTTATGTTCAGTCAGAGAGAGAGGAAGCATGTTCAGTCAGAAACTTCACTCCTTAATTTATTTGGTTTTACTATGAGTGAATGAGCTACTAAGGTCTGAGTTTCCTCTTCTGAAGTCTCCATTGGCCCACCAGCTGTGCACATTCAGTAAAACTGAGCCGGAAACTCTTTTAGAGGCTGTACATGTGACGTAAATAAGTAAAGGCGCTTGATGTGGCCAGAAGAACTCCCGCAAAAAGCGACCTGACACCCCATTTTTTTTAGAATGAATATATATTAGGCTTAGCAGGGATGTTCGTTCCAGCACACTGGTACCATTAAACACAATATTTTATCCCTTCTCCACTCAGAAATGGTTCTGCTTTCAGTTCAGAAACAAAATAATATGGACTGCCAATATAATTTATGTAAAAAAATGATAATGCCTTACTGATTCCAAATAACTGCGTGTGTTAACACTTTAATGTTAACAGTCCAATTCATTATTTATTGTTCCTGGTAACTTTCTGCTGATTAACATTGAAATCTGACACTTTCTTCTGAAAGCAAATATTTTTTGAGACTATCTTTATTATTCATTGTTATTTATTGAATCCTGATGGTTTTGTCAGTGCCATCATCACATGTGTGTAAAATCAAGCTTCTAACCATTCAGTTTGCCTTTTCCGACATTAGTGAACGAGTGGAAGTGAAGGGGGAGGGACTACACATGAATGCCTATTGATTAGAATGGGATGTTATAAAAGCTCCTGTAGTTGTAAAGTGTAGGTGTCCTCATAATCAGTGCTAAGAGTTTAAATGTACCATTAACTGTTCTGTACACACAGTCTGATTTTCCTTATATATGCAGAATCTTTGAACCAGAAAAGGAACAAATAAACACCTCTTTAGATGTTTTTTTATTCTTCTGAATTATGTTGTAGTCAGTAAATAAACGTTAATTGAGCATTAAATTGTTGAAATGTGAAATTAATTTAGAGAGTTTGACGTTATTTATGCTTAACTAGTTCGTATTCAAATGGAAAATTGCAGTGAATTATGGTCGCATTCACCAAGTTAGCAGCAAATCTTGAGAAATATAAACAGTATTACATGTTATGCAGCTCATGAAGATAAGCTACAGTTGCCAAGCAACATATTTACTTAGTATATAAATACATTTATCAGTTTATTTGTGCAAACGTGGCTTTGCTTTTCCTTTGCTATTTAGAAATTGACAAAGATATATTTTATAAAATATACTCTTATCATTCACTATAATTGGATATTTTTCTTTATGCATTTAGTTGGAACAAACTGTCAGAAGCTGTGAGATGTGCTCAGAGTGTAACCACTTTTAAGAACAAGCTAAACAAGCTGTTTTTCAAACTGTTAATTTGCTCTACTTCGCACACTTTTAGTACTTTATTTCTTGTATTTATTTTTGTTCTTAGGTTTTCATTACTTTTAATTCTTCTTTTTTTTGTCTTGTTGCTTTCTTTTAACAATGCTTTGTATTATGTCTTATATTTATCTTATATTCCAATTGTATCTATTATAATTATGTATATACTATTATAATACTATAATAAGAATAATATAATACTATAATATAGTATATTATAGTACTACAATACATATAGGGCCCTATCTTACACCCTGCTCTGTGCTCATTGCTATCTCACACCCAACCAACAGTTTATTTTTACAACAGCGACAGCGTGTACACCACCACTGGTTACACACACACAAAAACACGCAGCAGTGCACAAACCCAACTTTTACATCAAGAACAAACAGAAAAATAAAATAACATTGCTGTTGCCGTAAATTACCTGTTTGTGAACCTTCATAGTGTGTACTAGAGACTGTAAAAAGAGATGGATGCCGTGTCGTCGTTCCCATTCATTCAATGAAAATGAAGCCAAAATCTTCCACCATGTTGGCGATTCTGAAACCCGAGTCTGCGCAGTAGAGACCAGAGGAGGCAGAAAGACTGTGGAGAGACAGCCTACTCATTTAAATAACCCCGCCTCCCGAGGACTGCCTCCACAGAGCAATACACAGTCTATGGTCCCACCCATACAGTCATTGGTCTCACCCCGGCTAGGTGTAACCCAGCCCTTTTACAATAACCACAGCTTATTGAATAGAGCTGAATAACGTTTTAAAAAATGAATTCTGTGGGGATATACCAATTTGACAATATAAGCAGAGGTTACACTAGCTCTTGCGTTTAAATAATGGAGGTAGAATTACAGTATATTGGAAAAAAAGTGATTGAAAGTTGTCTGTTTTTCCATTAAAACCTATGAGGATGGGTGGGGTTGCACAGCTTTCTGCAACCCAACAGCAGGGGGAGCCCGACCTGTGGTGGCTTCACTTTTGAGAGACGATGCTCTGTCCAGCTATACACAGTCTATGGTGTGAATGAACAGGTTCACCTATAGACAGCTAAAATAGGGCCTATAGTGAATGTGCATTAAAATATTCTCAACAAAGGCCTTCATTTCCATATCACTGCATCCCTAGAAATAAGCTCTGATGCTGTGCACTGAAGAACAGAGTCTTTTAGCGTGAAGATCTGCCCGGAGCTCTAAAATCAAATCTTTTTAAAAAGCAAGTGGCACCAAAATACCAGGTCGTCTAACGGATTTCATTATTCCTGGCCTTCTGGCAGACTTCATACCGGCTCCCAGCGTGCAATCACAGATCAGCTCTCACTATCTAAACATCGACTGTCTCCGCTCTCATCCAGGGATGAGTAATAGCTTTAGAAAATGAACAGCAACTATCTGTCCCCAGCCTCAATCACATCTGCACTGCATATTCCACCATCACCAGTACTCTCACTATGCTGCTTCTTATGAACTCCATGCCATTTACATCTCTAGTAAACCCTACAGCTCTCAGGTATATGTAAATGTCTCTAAAGGGCAGTCTCAGGATGGTATTTGCAATAGATTATACATTTCTCAATAATAATTCTTATAATCAGATTGTGTACATTTGTGAGCATACTGTGAATATAGTGTGGGGCTCTTAAAACCACCTCAATTACCAAACAGTCAGTAAACTAGCCAAAGCAATTTAGTGTCAAGAGCAGTAACTGTAGAAAATATAGATGTTGTGGTTCAATTCCTCCGTTTTACAGAAATAAATCCAAAAATGTCCACCATGTCCAACAAGTCTGCACAGTAGAGGTCAAAGGTGGGGCCAAACTCACTACTCACTACACATTGGGCAGACCCGCCCGCTACTCCGAGACTAAGAGTCTTAGTCTATATACAGACTGCCGGCAAATTGGATTTGTTTCTCAAATCAGATCTGTTGAGATGACTGTTTGCACTGTTGTAATAATCAGATTGGATATCTGTGTGGGTTGCTATGGTAATAAGATCAGCTGAGATCATAGCTAATCTTTGGTGCTCTTCTTGAACTCCTGCATTTCCCACCCTCTGGATTTTATATGAGGTCTTGGTTTGCATGTGTTGTGGGTAATGCAAAATGCATGCTGAAATCCAAATCAGATTTGGGTAGCAGTCTGAACATAGCTCTGACCCTACATGGATGGACATTGCAAGTGGTGAAAACGACACAAGTCATTCATTGTCAGCAACAATTTTAGCGACAAATTTAGCTCTATTTAACTTTATGGAAATTGACAGTGATGCACAGCTGCGACTACCAATCAGAAAGCAGCTTTGCACATTTTCTTGAATCTTCCTACTGAAGATTTGTTCCCTTTGTCACGTCTCTAGACTCTCCTTTCACACTTCCAAACTCCATTTCCCAAAAACCCACTGGCGATGACGTCACCGTCAGCCACTCACCTTCTCCCAATCGCGTTATTCTCCCCCGTTCTGAGTCACCTGTGTTCTAAGTTGTTCCGGTTTATAGTAATTCTATGTTTTGTATATATTGGGTTCAGTTAGCGTCTGTACTTTGCGAGGTATTGTCGACTCATGTTGCGTACTGAGTGTTTTTCCTAACCTTTTCCTGTCTGCCCTTTTGTTATGACCCATTTTTCTTTATTACGGATTTTGCTTTTTGTCTTTGCCCTTATCGGATTTGTTGAATTATCGGACTGTCTATCTGGTTTTCTGTACTACGTCTCCTGTTTTCAGTGTGAGTGTTGTTCAACTTGTTATCTGGCTGTGTTATCCAGTTTATTATTCTGTAAATAAACCAGTCTTTACCTTTTACTCGGCAAGCGTCAATCCTATCTGTCTGGCGTTACACCCTTCATTTCATAGTGGAGTTTGTTGCTAGTAAAGCACAGTTGGAGTTTGCCTTTCTCACATATATAAAGTGCAATAATACTTTTATTATTCAGTTACATTTTTTTATATTATTTTTACATGACGTTGTCCCCTCAGAAAAAAAGACGAAATCCTGTTTATTTGTTAAAACATAAGCCGTTTTTTTTCTATTTTTTCCCCTCAGTTTCTTCCCAATTTTACCCACTAGTGATGCCTCAAAACCAGGAGGGTGAAGACTAACACATGCTTCCTCTGATACATGTGAAGTCAGACACCATGTCTTTTCAAGCTGCTGCTGATGCAGCATTACTGAGTAGCATCACAGCGCACTTGGAGGAAAGCGCAGCAACTCGGTTCTGATACATCAGCTCACAGACACTCTGCGCTGCAGACACCCTTTGAAGTGATGTGAGGAGAGAGCGCCATCTACCCACCCGGAGGGAGCGAGGACAATTTTGCTCCCTCTGAGCTGCGGCAGCTGATGGCAAAGCTGCATGAACAGGGAAACATAAGCTGTTTTTTAAGTCAATTAACATGTATCTTTTTTTTTTTATTATGTGAAAGATTTTGTGAACCTCTAGTAAATAAATAAAGCCCTATATCAATTAATGAAAGCCCTATATATGTAGCTTGCCTTGTGGTGGATTCAAACTCAGAATTCCTGTGTATAGCAGAGGTGTCTTTACCAGGTGGGCTACAAGACTACTTAGGAATAGAACCCAAATACTGAGTAGTCTGACATTTTATAGACGGGTTTTAACCCTAAACCTGAGCTACATGTCGTACTGCAACCAGCCAGCAGAGGCACTAGGTGGAGGACTCTCCATGCTTTTTTTTACAATGGTAATATACAGTATCAATGAGAGCCTCTGTACACTAGTTACTGTAGCTCAAAGTTAACTGCACGCCTCAATTACTCTAGACTTTAGAATTTATCTGATTCCTGATGCAGATTGTCCCGCAGTTATCTATAAACTTTAATGAATGTATGCAATTTGTCTATAAACTGTGCTAATAAGATGCTAATATAGTTAGCCACATTAGCCTTTTAGCTACAGCACAAGATTACAGGCATAAACCTGAGTCCTGCCTGATCTACTACACTTGGGCTAAAGGAGAAAATGGGTATGTTATTTTTTGCCAAACTTACGTTTTAAAGCTGGCGATTGTGATTTAAAGAGCTGCTTAATGAACTGTGTGTGCTCTTCTTGCTGCTCACTCTACCTTTAATCTCCGTGTTCACTCATTTGCTACGGCAGGCGATTACACTCGAACGGAGGCTGTGAGTAAGTTGTGATTAGAATCAGAAGGGAGCGGCCAGCCAGAAAGAAAATGATCTGACAACACTGGCTGAGTTCATGATGAAAGATACACTTTAAAATGTTCTCTAGTAACAGCCAAAAACTATACTTTTAACCTTTCAGTGGAAGTTAATGTAAAAATATTTCATTGCAAGCATTTTTATTGCTCTATTAATCAAGACCTTTCGTTTTTTTTGTGTTAAAGAAATGACATATGCCATTAAATGTTATGTTAATACATGTATTACAAATAATTTTAGACTATACAGTACCAGTCAAAAGTTTGGACACACCTCTTCTCATTTAATGTGTTTTTTAATCATTGTTTAACATTGTAAATGTAATATTGGATATTAAATAGTTTCTCAGTATCTCAAAGGAGTTTCTGGAGGTCCTAACCAGTAGCTGCTGCTTTTCCGTCACGCTTTGAAGCTCCAGCTTGTCTCAAATCACCATCCCAGTTTAAGGTTTGTGTTAGGGAATTGTGGAAGACAAACACTTTTTTGTTTACTACGAAATTCCATATGTGTCACTTACTTGCTTTGATGTATTTAACCCTTGTGTGGTGTTCATATTTTTGTTACTCGTTTACTTTGTTACTTGTATTTAATTCAGCAAAATTAAGCAATTCTTCATTAAAATGCTTTACACATGCTTGTTTCACCTAATTGCAAGCAATATAAACAGCTTACATGTTAATATTTGCCCTTTACCTTTCTTATGTTACATTTCTTTCAAAAAGTGCTACTCTTTTTTTATTAGTTTTTTAATAAAATGTAAAAGAAACTGAATTAGACTCAAGATATGAGTAGAAATTTTGTTTAGTTTCAATTTTACAAATGAAGCAATGTTTATTAGCCCTTGGCCAAACATACTGTATGTAATATAAATGTGTGTGTGGGGGGGGGTGTACAGTGTGTGTTTATCGAAAATGTGTTTTGATATATGTTTTTCACAAAAAATGAGCCAATGCCAATGAGTTTGAGTTAGAAAAAATATTTTTTTAGTATCATTTGATGAAAAATGAAAACGGGTCCCACAGACCCGAACACCACACAAGGGTTAATACTAATCTACAGTTTAGAACATAAATTAAATAAAGAAAAAAAAGAAAAACACTAAATAAAAGTCAATGTGAAAATATTTTATTTTATTACTATTTTTTTTTAATTACTAATTATTTAATATAAAAAATTTGGGGAGTTTTCTATCGGTACATTCATTGTGAAATTTATTCACCCATTGCGAATATCTGCAGCCGAGGTAGGGTGGGTCCTCAGTAAGACTGTCCAAGTAGCCCCCGCTCGTTAATCACACACAGACGCGCTGCAGAGCAAAAACACGACTTTTAACTCAACACTAAACAGAATTAAGAATAAAATAACACTGCTGTTCCCTTAAATAAGCTGCTGGCGTACCTTTACTATGTGATCTAAGTAAAATGTATGCTAGCTTGGTTAGCATTTGCTATGGTTGCAGGCTAATACAAGCACTGCCAACAAGCAAAATGTAGTACAATAAACTGCACATATACAGTTTTTACATCTGATTAAATAAATATCAAATATAAATGTTTTTTTTAATTATTATTCCATGATTTAATATTTTACAAGGCAACAGATATTAATTCAGGTATGTGAAAAGACATAAAAAACATTTTTAAAAGAAGTCTATGAAGGGCAGAGAAATGCCATTAGGTTGTTGTCAACCATTTGCATTAGCATTTCCTGTGGCATCCCACAGGGCTCTCTTGTGGGGCCTATTACACTGGTGTAAATTTTGATTGTAGTAAACTGAAATGTGGGCTTACAAACAGGGCTAAACAACATTTTAAAAGCGTTTTTTTTTAGTTCTACACAGAACCCTATTATTCTAACATCAGTACAGGAATTACATTTGTCTGGAAAACCAAATAACCCTCCAGATCAAACCGTAAGCTTGGCGAGTGCTGGACGGGCATCGCATGGCCGGCTTCACAGCGCCGCAGGGCCGATAATATGGACCTGAGCTCATAGGCCTGCCAAAAAGGCCCGACTCCAATCTTCCTGCATTAGCCTTTCATCTGCGTACTGAAAGATGCAACCACATCTAGCCTTAATATAAAACTAATGACAGTTCATATGGGGGAAATGATGAATAGGCTTGATTATGTTCCGCTAATGCCCCTTCCTACAATTGGCTTAACAGCAGAAGTCAGGCGTCGGGGGACAAAAAGCTTATAGAGATTTTATTCGTACAGAAAAAGCACTCTAACAAAGGCCTATATTCCAGCCTTTTCTCTCTCCTGGGTGCAAGAAAGCCGAGGTGGACTAAGCTCGAGAGAGAAAAAAATCATTTGAAAGTGGATTAGCTGAAATGAATTAGAAGACAGTGCTTCCTGCATCTTAATATTCAATTACAGCATCGTCTGAATAAGACTCAAATCTTCCCACAGAAAGAATCACAACGCTGGGGAAGGGAAGGCAGATGTTCTCAGAGTGGCAGAAAGAAAGGTGTTACTCTGTGTAGGAGAAATAGCTCAGTACCAATCATACAGGCCTGTAAACGAATCAGTGAGCCAATTACAATAATAAATGTGAGAAGCGTACAAGCACACACATAAAACTGGTGTCTGTAAAGGCACTGTGGTGTGGTGGTGTCTGAGATTAAAGATGGGTAAAGCATGAATATACAGCTCTGAAAAAAAATTCAAGATCACTTAATGATAATGCTTTTCCTTGATTTTACCAAATTAAAAAACTCTGGAATATAATCAAGAGGTCGATTAATCAAGTGGATGATTCCAAGCCATCAAATCAAACTGAACTGCTTGAATTTTTGCACCAGTAGTGGCAAAAAGCTATCCAAAATCAGTGTGTAAGACTGGTGGAGGAGAACGAATAAAAAACAGGGTTAATTCACCAAATATTGATTTCTGAACTCTTAAAACTTTATGAATATGAATTTGTTTTCTTTTCATTACTTAAGGTCCAAAAGCTCTGCATCTTTTTTGTTATTTCAGCCATTTCTCATTTTCTGCAAATACTGTAAATGCTCTAAATGACAATATTTTTATTTGAAGTTTGAGATAAATGTTTTCCGTAGTTCATAGAACAAAACAATAATGCTCATTTTACTCAAACATAAACCTATAAATAGCAAAATCAGAAAAACTACTTCAGAAACTGAAGTGTTCTCTTCATTTTTTCCAGAGCTGTATTCCTATATCCTCAACCTAAAGACTGAACTCAGCAGACCCCCACTCTACACCAGTTAGATAAAATCCTAAAAGTGTGAATTATTAATCTGCTGAGGAGAATCATTAATACTGCCCACATCCCTGCACTGTTCCCTTTTCCCTCGGCAGCCTTCAGAACAGCCGCTGCTGCCGTATAAATACAGGACCAGAATTAGATGTTGTGTTTATCATAGAATATAAATAGAGCACATCATTAAACCACAGAAGCCATGAAATGAGTCAGCGCAGAGATAAGAATGCTTTATGACCCCGTGTTAGAGGAAATCGTCTTTAAATTATATCAGCCAGAAAAAGGCATAGAGACTGTTAGCAGAGCAGTATGCTGCTGCGCTCCATCTCCACTCAACCAGTTTAAAGATGCTGTAACTCCATTCTGCAAATAAGTGAGTAAGAACCCTCTTCTGCTCTGTTTGTGTTGTTGATTCAGAGACAGCAATGATTCAGGATTTACCAACAAAGCTGAGAAAACAGAGAAACGGCCCTTCTGCACCCTGTCTCTCACAGATCTATCTATCTATCTATCTATCTATCTATCTATCTATCTATCTATCTATCTATCTATCTATCTATCTATCTATCTATCTATCTATCTATCTACTGTCTTTTCCCATATCTCTTTCCATTTCTCTCTCTCCCACTGCCTCTCTCTCTTTCGGTGTATCTCTCTTCCTATTCCCCTTTCTTTCTCATACATCTCTCTATTACTCTCCCACTGCCTCTTTCTCTCCCTCCATCTTTGTCTCCTTCTCCCTCTGTATCTCTCTTTCTTTCCCCATTTTCACCATATCTCTCTTTATTTCTCTCTCTCCCCCACTTTCTCTCTCTCTCTTCCTCCCTCTCTCTTTCTGTATCTTTCTTATCCCCTTTCTTCTCTCTTTATTTACCTCTCCCACTGCCTCTTTCTTTTCCTTTCTCCATCTCTCTTCCTCCCTCTCTCTCTGTATCTCTCTGTGTATCTCTATTTATTTCCCTCTTTCTTCCCCATATCTCTCTATTTCTCTCTCTCCCACCACCTCTCTCTCTCCCTTTCTCTCTCTTTCTGTATATCTCTCTTCCTTCCCCCTTTCTTCCTCACATCTCTATTTCTCTCTCCCACTGCCCCTCTCTGTCTCTTTCTCTCTCTCTCTGTCTCTCTCCCTCCCTCCCTCTCTCTGCATCTCTCTCTGTATCTATTTATTTCCGTCTTTCTTCCCCATATCTCTCTGTTTCTCTCATTCTCCCACCAACTCTCTCCCTTTCTCTCTTTCTTTCTGTGTATCTCTCTTCCTTTCCCCCTTTCTTCCTCACATCTCTATTTCTCTCTCCCACTGCCCCTCTGCCTCTCTCCCCCTCTATCTCTCTATCTTTATCTCTCTCTTTCTGTATCACACTTTTTCTCTTTCCCCATATCTCTTTTCATTTCTCTTTTCCCCACTGCCGCTCTTTCTCTCTGTCTCTCTCTCTGTATCTCTCGGTGTATCTCTTTTTTGCCCACTTTTTTCCCATATCTATCTTTATTTCTCTCTCTCCCACTGCCTCTCTCTTTCCTCCATCTCTCTCTCGCTCCCTGTATATCTCTCGTTCTGTGTATCTCTATTTCTTTCCCCCTTTCTTTCTCATATCTCTCTATTACGCTCCCACTGCCGATCTCTCTCCCTCCATCTCTTTGTCTCCTTCTCCCTCTGTATCTCTCTCTTTGTATATCTCTCTTTCTTTCCCCATTTTTCACCATTTCGCTCTTTATCTTTCTCTCCCACTGCCTCTTTCTCTCTCTCTCCAGTCTCTTTCTCTCTCTCTCCAGTCTCTCTCTCTCTCTCCAGTCTCTCTCTCTCTCTCTCTCTCACTCTCTGCTTGCATTGTTTTGGCCACAGCGTCTCCAACCCTACAATCATGCTCTATCTTTCTCTCACCTTTTCCACTGAAACCTCTTATTTCCTGTCTCTCTGCATCCAGCTGCTGCTGCTCCATCAAACCCTGCAGAGACGCTTACAGACGTATACAAATAACAGTCTAGTTTGCTTCCATGCAATGTAAATAAACAAAACTATATTTTACGTGACTGCAGTGCTAAATATGTCTGAACACAGTGTCCCATGACTTTTGGCATGCCCTACTGAAACTAAACAATGCTGCATTGACCTGTGGGATATGTGTCTGTTAGGTCCTGTATTAAAGTATTTAAATTGCATGTCTTTTTAAACGGACAATTCTAGCCAGATGACTCCTATGGTGTATGGGAACAATGACTGTAAAAGATCTGTAAAATCATAAATGTGAATTCTGTCCAATTTCTTGCAGCCTGGCTCTTATTAACAGCATAAAATTCTGATTTGAGAAATGCATCAAACTGACTGAGAAAAACAATAAATTATTGCACAGAACTTCAGAAAGGGCCTCACTTTAACTCCCATAATTAACGTGTATGCTGGCCAGCGTTTAACATGACTCACAGGATAACACCTCACCGCTTACACATATTTCAGTCCTCAGGCCATATTATGAAAAACAGTTACAAACACATATGTATAGGCCATATGTGTTTGTGCATGGTGTATGTGTATGTACAGGAATTTAATAATGAATGGTCCAATATAAATGCTCCATTAATTACTTAATTACTTGAGATAAAATCCTTTTTATCCTTTTTTGGAAAACATAAGTATTTCAAGTGTGTAACGGCATAAGCTTCAGGTAAAAGGGCTGCCTTAAGTTTTCTATTCTAATTATTTTACTGTGGACTGCTTCTTCCATAAGGCGCAATCCAGAAGAGATATCATTTACATACACAGCACATCCACTGGTCTGTTTAGGGAAAGTTTAAAAATATGGATAAAGAAAGAGGTCAGAAATTGAATTAGACTGAGAAAAGCCTCAGTCAGGGGGTTAGTTATATAGAGTGAAGGCAGAAGATTGGGATTCACAGTGCAGGTCTGACAGATACAGGATGTGCTGTTCCCCCTCCTGTGTTCTACCACACCCTCGTTCAGACCCGGTGACCACGGACATGACATGTCTGAGAGGTGAGGACAGTGACATCCTCACCTGCTGTGACCCTGCTGTGACCTGTGTGTGTGAGTGTGCGCTTGTTTTAATACCTTTAAAGGACAAAACACGTCTATATTTTTTACGTTTTAGAACATCTCACACATAAGTACTTAAATAGTAAACTTAAATTGGGTAAAAAAAAAATCACTATATATGAAGAAATCAGACTTCATTAGCGAAAAAAACAGCTGAGGAATGTAAACAATAGACGTTAGAAAAAAATATATGTCAACAACCTTAGCGCGGCTTCCTTTTTCAATTGTTCCATAACCACTATAAATAGACCTAAATTAAAAGATATATTTTTTAAAAGCTCTATTATACAAGTCAGGCACACGTTTAATATCAATTTATAATGTTTTTCTGAAGACATTAGAGGCAATACAGTCCTAAAATTAGCCACAGTTCCCTTTTTCTCCAGTTAACAAATACATTCTGTTCAGTGTGTGTTATCATATATTTAGGGAGTTTGAGGGAGTTTTATTTCTTGTGCTGAATAAATGACAGTTTCTGGGCTCATTCGGGAGATAAGAGGAACATTTCTCCGAGCTGTGGCTTGATTGCGCAATTCAGTATGTTAGTTTGTTATGCTAACTGGCTAGCATTAACTAGCGAGCTGTGTCTTCTTTGGGGGTGCTAATCTGCACTGTGTGCTTCTGCACAGTGCTCCGCAGTGCCTCTAGTGGTATGGCGGTAGGGCTGGGCGAAATATCGAGTTAAAAAAAATCTCTAGATTTTTTTAGATGCGATATAAGACGAGACAATAACGTCTATATTGATATAGACTACGCTGCGTTACAGTGAGCCCCGTCAGTTCTCCCTCTGTCTTTAGCACTTTAGCACTTTAGATGCTCTTTTTTTTTTTCAAAAGCACAATGTAATTTTTTTATATATCCCTTGTTTTAAGGCTACTTTAAGTGGAAAAAAAAGATTCAATTTAAGGAATTGTTTAATATATATATATATATATATATATATATATATATATATATATATATATATATATATATATATATATGCAGTGCAGTGAATATAGTGGGTACCCCTTCTGCAACCACGCCATGGCCCAGCCCCCACTGTGAAAATCATGAATCTGATTGGTTAGAGTGTCCTTTGACTTGCTAATAGACTAATTACTGCACCCTTCTTAAAATCAGGAGAATGGTCACGCAGGCACGTGAGCAGAAGCCATTTTAAAATGCAGTTCTGATTGGTTAGTACTGCTGACAGTCAGATAAGAGTCCTGTAGTAAAGACTAATGCTTTGAATTAGTTGCTGTTTTGGTTGTTGTTTTTTTTTAGTTAATTTATAAAATAAATGCTTACACTTACAATAACTATATTATATACCTCCTGATAAAAAAATTATGTAATTATTTACATGCATTTTTGTCACCCCTTCTCTGAAGGGTTAGAAGGGCCTTACTGCACACCACTGAAATACTGCCCAGCACTACTGAAATGCAGTAACTTTTCAATTATGTTATTATTATGCCTTAGTAGTGTATGATGTGTAACATGTGATATACTGTACAATACATATGGGGCATGTTCGTGACACCAAGTCACGACAAGATATTAAAAGTAAACAAGTGTATGTGTGTGAGTGTGTGTTACCCCAGAACCCTCTGGCATACCACCAGCTCCACTATTACATGGTTGGGGTGTGAGAGCGAGCGTTAGCGTACGCTAGCTTACACTTCCCTCTCTCACACCAACACACTCCTCACACACTCTCCATCTCACACTGACGACTCCATCTGCAGACAGCTGTCAGGATGCTGCAGGACTGCGAGTGATGGTTTTAGACATGAACGGAACAAGAGATTACAAGCAATTTACTGCCTTTCCTTATCACTGATTGCCTATTGTACACACTCCCGTCCGCGTGCAGGTCGGACAGAACACAAGGCAGCGCTATGATTCATTATTTAATAAAATAAAAACTGGAGGAATGTTATTAATGAAAAAAAATACAGTTTTATTATTAATCACTGACAGCTACTGTAAGCCCACAATTCTATAGGCACTTACACATACTTACACATATTGGCAAAAGTATTCGCTTTAGTGAATAAATCATTCAATCACGTTACAATCCAGGGGCTATACTAGGATCAGAGTTTTAATGATGCCCCCCCTCCCCCCTTTCAAAAGACACAAAACACATTATATTACATACAGGGTGAAAGTGTGTTAATTTCACTTTAAACATCTTTTAAACAGATAAGATCAGCATTTAGACTTTAAAGTGAAGCTGATAGTCTATAAATCACTAAACAATTGTTGCTCGGAATACATTGCAGATATGTTTAGATAATATAGACCCAATAGATCTCTTAGATCCATGGACTCGGGTCATGGACTCAAAGATGGAGAAGCAGCTTTTAATTACTATACTGCATATAACTGAAACAGACTACCAGAAAATATTAGAAATGCCCCAAATGTAGAAGTGTTCAAATCCAGGTTAAAAACTCTACTTTTTTCTAGTGCTTTTAACTAAAGCATTTTACTTCACTGCACTTTTTTACAGTTCTTATTATCTTACTTTATTTGTATTTTTATTGTTGTAGTTTTATTTTTTATTTTATTTTATTTTAACAATTGTTCTTATAATTTTAATTGTCTAATTAATTTAATTGTCTAATTTTATTTTTCATGTAAAGCACTTTAAATTGCCAAGGTATGAAAGGTGCTATATAAATAAATTTGCCTTGCCTTGCCTAATTTCTTCTTTTGTGAGTTGGTGTGCGTTTGTGTGCTCAGCACAAGGCAGAGTGTAGAGAAAGTGGATAATACCATCATAACAAAATTCTGTTTAATTACATACTTTAGGATTAACATTTTTTTTCAGTTTATAAGAGACAAACGTTGGCTTAAAAAAACACACACACAACTTTTTAAAACCCCCTAAAAAGGGGTTAGCTACGCCCATGTTCCAATCACTTCCATGACCACAGGTGTATAAAACATAAAACCAAGCACCTAGACATGCAAACTGCTTCTACAAACATTAGTGAAAAAATGGGTCTCTCTTAGGAGGTCAGTGAATTCTAGCATGGTACTATGATAGGATGCACAACCATACAATTGTTTAGTCATGAAATTTCCTCACTACTAAATATTCCACAGTCAACTGTCAGTGACGTTATAATACAGTGGAATAGACTGGGAACGAAAGCGACTCACTCTGTCAGCGAAAATAAGAGACAGTGCATTTTGTTTCGTGTAATTTGATGACTTGCATGTATTCTACACAATGCTAATTACTAACTACATCGTATATTACATGCTAATCACCCCAAACAGCCCTTACAGTATATAGTTTACTCTTTATCTAATGTTCTTGTGATCTAACTGTCTTCTTCAGACCTGAATCCAGCATCTCTGGACTGCAGCTGGTGCCACAGAGGGAAATATGTAGTAGCACAGCGTGACGTCCACTGTGCGACGAGTTTAAGGCTGTGGGCTCAGTTTGAGGCTGAATATGGAGGCGGCCACTACATCACTCCAGAGACCAGGGCAACCACGGCTCTCCAGGGGAGCTTTGCGTCAGGACTAATTACCAGCAGAGCCCTGTGCAATTTCCCCTGATCCTCTTGACCTCCCGTATGACATTACAGTGGCTGTTCTCAGAACTCGTCTTCAAGCTTCTGCTTGTGTCTTATTTAACATTCATGAAATATGGTTCAAGTGGCTTGAGGAGATCCCATATGACAATGAAATATGGAAGAATGGAGGTGAATATGATGTGCTACACCCTAAATAAGGAATTCATTGCAACACCAGTGCTATTTACATACATTTCAATTGATTTGATAAAAGAATATTATTGTACGGGTAGACACATTATTCATAAAAATCACAAAAATCCTTTTTTTAATAAAAGGGTGGTATTATTTATAGCTATGGAAAAAATAGAGACCACTTGAAAATGATGAGTTTCTTTGATTTTAACACATTGAAAACCTCTATAATACAATCAAGAGGAAGATGGAGGATCACAAGCCATCAAACCAAACTGATCTGCTTGAATTTGTGCACCAGGAGTGGCGGCATAAAGTTATCCAAAAGCAGTGTGTAAGACTGGTGGAAGAGAACATGCCAAGATGCATGAAAACTGTGATTAAAAACCAGGGTTATTCCACCAAATATTAATTTCTGAACTGTTCAAACTTTATGAATATGAACTTGTTTCCTTTGCATTATTTGAGTTCTGAAAGCTCTGCATCTTTTTTGTTATTTCAGCCATTTCTCATTTTCTGCCAATAAATGCGCTGAATTACAATATTTTTATTTGGAATTTGGGAGAAATGTTGTCTGTAGTTTACAGAATAAAAAAATATGCTCAGTTTACTTAAACATATACCTATAAATAGCAAAATCAGAGAAACTTTTTAACTCTTAATTTTTCCAGAGCTCGTATGGGAACACTCCACAAGACCTGCTTGATGTTTTGGAGATGTTCTGACCCTTTCAGCCATCATTTAGCCATTTAGCCATCAGAGTTTGGCTCTAGTCAGGAGATACCGAAGCAGAAAAATCCAGATCTGAGACAGGCTTCTTCCCACAGACCATTACGCTGCTGAACAGCCAGTAACACTTTTACCACATACAAACTCACTTTGCACCCTGAACTTTACCCAATAACCAACAGATCCATCAAACTGCACCAAAAACTTACTGAGTCTTTGTCACCTTATTGCATGACATTTAAATCACATCTATGTAATGTCTATATTTAAACAGTCTCACATATTTATGAGATTTCAGCAGATCTGTGGTGGTCTGCTTACTGAAGTCATTGAAAGCTTATAGAGAAGCTTATAGAGTTCCTGAGCTGTCTCAGTTTTACATATAGACGGGATATCTGGTGGGAAGGATTCTGTATGTTTCTACATGTGTGAGAGTGTGATTGTGAGAGTGTGTTTACTGGAGTGTATATATATGAGAGTGCGACAGACTTATTTCTCACCTCCTCCACAATCTTTCTCCTCTTCCTCGATGCTGCTCTTGATGCTCTCATACTCCTCGTCGATGTTCTGGTTTCCGCGGATCTGGCTGAGCACTCGCCGGGCCTTCTGGGTAAGTCCCTTCTGGATGAGCCAGCGAGGACTTTCAGGAAGGAAGAGGAACCCGAAGAACTGAACCAGAGCGGGTACTGCAGATAGACCTAGCATATACCTGTACAGAGCCAGAGAGAGAGAGAGAGAGAGAGAGAAAGAGTGAAATGAAGTAGCTCCAACTCATATCTATTAAAGGAGAAAATGATACAGTATATTCGTTACCGTCCACATACTTCTATGTGTTCTTTACATTGGCATGAATACATTCACTATAAGGCAGTTCAGAGTCAAATATTTCTGACAATTACAAACACGGTGAAGGACGTCATGATAACTGACCTACAACAAAAAGTGAAAGATGCAACTGAATAAATGGCCATAAACTGTGTAAAAATGTTTTGTATAAGTTACTTTTCTGTCTGAGTTTCTTAATTAATTGACCATACAGCAGTTGTTGTTTTGGTCACAAACAACAGAATGTATCCGTATTTAATGACAAAGGTATCAAAAGTATTCCCATTCATTACTCAGGTAAAAATATTGATACTAGGATTTAGAAATACTTCTGTAGAATATAAACTTAAACTTTTTCACTCAAGTAAAAGTGAAAAAGTACTGGTTACAAAACTACTTAAAGTATAAAAGTAAAAGTATAGTGTTCTACCCCCCCACTCCCTGTTTTAGCTGCATATATGCCCATTGGAAATGCATTTTACTATGATGCAAATATATTGAAGAAGCTTAGTTGGGAAATTTTACTCAAGTTCTCTTGAGTCTCTGCACAGATCATATTCTTACTAGACTACATCCGTCTGCTATGTTCTTGCTGAAGTGTCACTTGACATGCACAGGTGTGATGGATTACGTATAAACCAATAGGGTGTCGGAATGTCGTCTGAAAAATCATTACTCCAGAAACATCTCTGTTTAATGATGAGCAAAAATGAACCTTAATTCTGCAATATTCTGTATTTCTCAGGAGGAGATCACACAAATATAACATGGGTTACCCAAGCTACTTGAGGTCTTCTGCTCCACCAGAGTTCCATAGTGCAGTAGGAGAGTTATGAAGCAGAGAGTTAAGGCTATTTTTACTATTTTGCTCATACTGTACACACCATACTTGCCAAAAGTTATTGAATCATGGATGAGTGGTGTGTCCTATGAAACCTATGGTTAGCATGGACAATTCTAGGCAGACACTGCCGGCCATGGTGATTTCCACCCTGCGCTTCACTGTGGATAACTATATTAGTTTTCTACAGCATATTCCTTGTGCACACGAGACACTGTAAATCTACGAACGTTAAATACCAGCACAACTTCCATAACAAATTCCAGAAATGGAATATCCCATCCATCTTACCTCCAACTCCTATAATTCGCATCACCTTGTGTTCATTTAATATTATTCACAAGATAACAGCTCTGGCAATCTGGCATCTAAGACTTCAGCTGATCCAGGCTCAGCACAGCAGACTGTATACTGTAACGTCTGCAGACGTGCCTAATTACAAATGCATAACTTCTGCCTGCTTTATTCCCGCTTCCACCGCACTGCCAGATGCCTAATTCCATCATATAATTTAATGGGCCATTGAGAATTCAGTACACTGGCCTGTCAACAGGTCGTCAGTTTGGCTGTGAAGCGAGAGCCGACTGTAAACAGAACCCAGAGAATCCGTTCTCTGAGCGTGGAGAACGCTCTGAATCGCTTTCACCTCATTATTATTGTAATGCTGCAGTAAAATTCATGACTCATTAGGGAAGATGATCAAGGCAGAAATGTAATCATTTCAGAGAAAGTCTGTGGAGATCTGGCTGTCAGTCTCTTCTGCAATCAGCATCATAAAGTGCCTACGGAAGAGCAGTGCGGTATTTCAAATTGTAAAAAAGATTTCTACTATACTGTGGGCCCTATTTTATTGATCCTTAGGCAAGCCATCGACCGCACACAGCATGCAACTGGATTTAGGGTGTGTCCTTACTATTATAACGACGGGAAAGGTACACCATATGCAGATAGAATCTTAATCTTGGATGTGTTTTATGTAGGGGTGTGACGAAATCTCGTGGCACGAGATCTCGCGAGATTAAAACGTGCCGATTTTTCTCGTCAGGCTTAAACCTGTCTCGCGGGAAAAAAAAAAGTTAAGTGTGGACTTTTTAAGAGGGATCTGTCAACCCAGTAGCGATAGCGATATTTCGTGGTGGCTGAGCAGTGAGAGCAGCTCTCAGCAGAAGAGGAAAATTGAGGCATTTGCATAGAAGATGCTTCTGCTACTTTTAAGTTGTATATCTGGCTGCATTTTGGCTTTCCAGTGGAAAAAATAAACGGTAACAGAGTGACCAACAAGACACAAACCAAATATAAATACTGTAAGAAAATCGACACGTGACTGTTTCATAGGCAGGTGTACTAATCCCTTAGCTCTGTACTGTATTTTAAAAAATGGTTTGTCTCTGTTTGCACTTCAAGCATAGTCTTAATATGACTGGTTATGGTTCTGCATAGTTAAATTGCAAGAGATTTAGGAGAAAAAACACAAACCATAGGCTTATTATGACTGGTTGTGGTTTGCACTTATTGTTTGCACTATATAAGACCTAGAAAAGTTTTATTTGTATTTTTTATTTTTATCTCTTTTTCTTATAGAATCAATGTGTGAGATAAACCAGTCTGTTAAGTGTGTGTTATATGATTTTGTCAAAAAAAAAAACAGTTAAAAAGTATAAAAATAGTTTTCAAGCCATTTTTCATTTTTGACGTTTTTTTTTAAATGTTATTGTTTATTAGTGTCTCGTCACACCCCTAGTTTTAGGCGTAACATGCACTCTGACTTTGGCGGATTGCTATTTCAATAGTGCAGCTTCCTGGACGTGTCCAACACTTCCGTAAAAAGTCAACTACCTATATCGCCACTGTTTTCAGTCAGTGGCGCACGCGTCTTTTTCGTTGCCAACATAGCAATACGCCAAAAAATGTACCTGAACACACCAAAATTTGAAACAACCACGTTCATCAGCATAGATATGTCCATAAGCATCATTGCTATTTGAACGATGGAGGTGGAAGGTGTGAAAATAGACATTCATGGGGTGTAAGATCGTTATGACAATCACAACGTGCCTTGCACAGGGTTTACAAAAGCTTGTAAACATCTGCACCATTCACCATTACTCGTAAAATCAAGGATATTTGTACCTTTGCTGCAGTAATGCTGTGTTCCATTTGACCTAAAAAATGTCAGAATTTGACAATTGTGGGTAATTGGTATTGGTACTGATCATATGCTTTCTTATCCATATCGTGGATATCACCAGTGCTTAAAGAACACTAAATAATCTGTACATTTCCTTACAGCGTAAGGAGTCCTAGTCCTGTTAAACTGTTCGATTTACATAAAAAAAGTGAAAATCACTATGCTGTACATGAAGTATTTAAAGAAGCTACACAGCAAACAGCACGCAACTTGATTTGAGGAGTGTCTTTGCTATCATAACGACAGGAAAAGTACACCTTACGCAACCATGGGTGTGTTTTGGGCGTAACATGCACTCTAACTTTGGTGGATTGCTATTTCAGTGGTGCAGCTAGTGTACATGGACGTGTCCAACGTTTCTGTAAAAAGTTGACAGTTCACTGCCTAGAACTGCTACTGTTTTGAGTCAGTGGCACAGTTGTCTTTTCTATTGCCAACATAGCAATATGCAAGAAATTTACCAGAATTTACAGACCCCCATGCTCATCGTAGAAATATACGTAGATATATTCATAAGCACCATTGCTTATTTAAACAACACAGGTGGAAGACATGAAAATAGGCTGTAGAAAATAGGGTGTAAAATAGCAATGACCATCACAACGTGCCTTTCACAGGGTGTGAGATTGGGCTCTATATGTTCAAAGGTTTGTTAACATCTGCACCATTCACTATTTCTCTTGAAATCAGGGATATTGTTCCCTTTGCTGCAGTAATGATACACATGAAGGAATATCTGAAGAAGCTGCTGCTTCTATCACTGCTGTTACTTCTATTACTGCTGCTTCATGTTCTCCTACTATTGCCACTACTATACTACTGCCAATACTAATATGATATGTTTATTACTAAGACTTGTACTACTGCTACTACTACTTCCAACACTACTGCAACTACTAAATATATTTGAAGTCACGAACACACACTCTGTAATAAAACAAATAATGAAATATACTATAAAAATAAAAAAATAATACTTTTTCCTGATTACTTTTATTTTCACACTATTTTACTTGACTTACTATCTTTATCTTTGACAGTGTTGTGTAAACTAAGATTTTTTAAATTGATGTTTTATTTCATGATGTCTCTTAATATTAAACTCCTTAATTACAGCAACTTTTAGACTCTTTGGCCCGTTTTTCTGCGGTACAACTGCGCACCCTCTCCGCTTTTAGACTCTTTGGCCGGTTTTTCTGCGCTACAACTGAGCACCCTCTCCGCTTTTAGACTCTTTGGCCCGTTTTTCTGTGCTATAACTGCGCACCCTCTTCGCTTTTATACTCTTTGGCCCGTTTTTCTGCATTACAACTGCGCACTCTCTCTGCTTTTAGACTCTTTGGCCTGTTTTTCTGCGCTATAACTGCGCCCCCTCTCCGCTTTTAGACTCTCTGGCCCGTTTTTCTGTGCTATAACTGCGCACCTTCTTCGCTTTTAGACTCTTTGGCCCGTTTTTCTGCGCTATAACTGCGCACTCTCTCCGCTTTAAGACTCTTTGGCCCGTTTTTCTGCGCTACAACTGCGCACCCTCTCCGCTTTTATAGGCTTTGGCCCGTTTTTCTGCGCAACAACTTCACTCTCGCCGCTTTTAGACTCTTTGGCCCATTTTTCTGCGCTACAACTGCACACCCTCTCTGCTTTTAGACTATTTTGCCCGTTTTTCTGCGTAACAACTGCGTACTCTCTTCGCTTTTAGACTCTTTGGCCCGTTTTTCTGCGCTACAACTTCCCTCTCACCGCTTTTAGACTCTCTGGCCCGTTTCTGACACCTAGCGTTCAAACTTTGTATCTCACATTATAAAAACCTGCTTAACAGCGGGCCAACTTTCATTTTATTTCTAAAATATCTCGCGGGCCGCTCCAAAAAAGGAAATGGCCCACAAATGGCCGGCAGGCCGTAGTTTGGACACCCCTGCAATAAATGAATTTAACATTTCCTATGACAAAGGTGGATTCACAGAAGCAGCACATGATGAAGGAGAAACATCTTAAGATGGGTTTTGAGGAAAGAAACTCTAAAGTAGACTAGAAAAAAATGATGGTAGAAAAAGTTCCACAATTCCATGCATCATATTTCCCATCTATATCCAGTGATGGAGGCCAGATAAGCTGCGTATCATACACAGCGGTCTGAGCTGAGGATTGGAGCTGAGGATTTGGAGCTGTATTCAGATGTATGGGTGTTTGCTGATAAAGAATATGCAGCATTTTGATAAAGTTAATCCTGCATGCGTTATGTCCCCTCTTTACAAAACTGAGGAAAACAGAACGCTGTGAAGTGACCTTACACTCTGTCTGAGTGTGAAAAAGCTACAAATAATACAAAAAAGTCTTATTTATAAGACTTAGATAGTATATGTTCAAAAGGGATCATGTGTGGAAATATTGAGCGACACTTATTTATACAGTTGTGATCAAATTTATTCAACCCCCAATGCTGTGAAGGGTTTTATGGAATTCAGTGCACATTTGTAATTGTGTTCATAATGAAATCTTACAAGGACTTGTTAAAGAACTAAATGCAACTAAGATAGCATCAATTGTTTTTGTCATAAAGTATTAAATGGCCTTTTTGTGATTTCTTCATTGACACAATTATTCAACCCCTTTACGACTACCACTCCTAAGAACAGAGGTTCATTCCAGTGTTTTCAATCAAGTATTGAAAACACCTGTGGATGTCAACGAGCAGCAATCAAGCATGATAAGCACCAATTAGGCAGATTTAAAAGGACTGTGATACTCAGCTCCTTCTAGACACCTAATGGTGTGTTTACAAGCATGGTGAAGGCAAGAGAATGGTCCCAGAAGACAAGAGAAGAGGTTATTGCTCTTCACAAGAATGGCAATGGATATAAAAAGATTGCGAAGTTGTTAAATATTCCAAGAGACACTATCAGAAGTATCATTCGCAAGTTCAAGTTAAAGGGCACAGTGGAAACGTTACCTGGTCGTGGCAGAAAGAAGATCCTGACCGCGACTGCTGTGCACTACCTGAAGCGTAATGTGGAGAAAAATCCCCGCGTGACTGCTAAGGAACTGAAAAAAGACCTGTCAGATGTGGGCACTGAAGTTTCAGCTCAGACGATAAGGCGCGCACTGCATAACGAAGACCTCCATGCCAGAACTCCCAGGCGCACCCCCTTGCTGACTCCAAAGAACAAGAAAAGTCGACTGCAGTATGCCAAAAGTCATGTGGACAAGCCACAAAGGTTTTGGGACAGTGTACTGTGGTCAGATGAAACTAAATTAGAACTGTTTGGGACAATGGACCAGCGCTATGTTTGGAGGAGGAAGAACCAGGCTTATGAACAAAAGAACACCTTGCCTACTGTGAAGCATGGCGGGGGGTCAATTATGCTTTGGGGCTGTTTTGCTTCTAATGGTACAGGAAAGCTTCAACGTGTGCAGGGTACCATGAATTCCCTTCAGTACCAGGAGATCTTGAAGGAAAATATGATGGAGTCAGTCACAAACCTGCGGCTTGGGAGACGTTGGACCTTCCAACAGGACAATGATCCGAAGCACACATCCAAGTCCATTAGAGCATGATTGAACATGAAAGGCTGGAACATTCTAGAGTGGCCATCGCAATCACCAGACTTAAATCCAATTGAGAACCTCTGGTGGGACCTAAAGAAGGCAGTTGCAGTGCGCAAGCCTAAGAATGTGACTGAACTGGAGGCTTTTGCCCATGAAGAATGGGCTAAGATACCCATAGGTCGCTGCAAGACACTTGTGTCAAGCTATGCTGGAAAAGGATGTACTAAGTACTAAAAAAATAATGTCACTAGGGGGTTGAATAAAACTGATAATGATGTGAGCACAGAAAAGACATTTGTGGTTATTCCATCATAAATATTATGTTATATTTGTCTAATTTATAAGTGCCTCTTTGATATAATTGTAAATAAGATGACTGAAATGATCAAAATCAATGTCAAACTGGCCAAAACACTTTATTTCAGTGGGGGTTGAATAAATTTGATCACAACTGTACTTTATCACTTTCACACAGAAAGCTTATCTCAATTTTTGATTTCTGGCATAATGTCAATCTAGCAGTTGTTCCTTACATTATCTTAACATTTTATGATAACTAAAATTCTAATCAGACCAGTCACAATTATTACCACCGACTGCACTGTCCACTGTGGGTGATAATGCCTACTTCCATAATTTACAGTACTGCCTTGCCTTGAGTACACTGACCACTGTTCAACCTCACTCACAAGATAACACCTCACAACTTCCCAAACCACTCCCCATGTATGAATTTTACCAGTCAGGTTGTAAGGAGCAGTTAAGCCACTCCACTGAAGTACAGCTTTGTAAAAGAGTTTTAGTTTAGATCTCCAGCAGCATTAGCATTGGCTGCTAACCACAGTGCTAGCTCTTTTGCTGTACAGAGGCGAGTATATCGGACTCTAGCCTGCGCACTTGTCTTGACTCTTGACTTACTACTATGCTATGACTTTTGGCATCCACATGTATTTTTACTATCTGAACACAGTTCATTTTTTTGTCCAGGAAAATTTAATTCTTCTATTGGCAATGCTTGCTGTTTTTCTTTTGCTCGCTCATCCTCTCTCTCACTCTCTCTCTCTCTCTCTCTCACTCTATCTTAATTTGTTGGTGCTGTGAGTCTGGCGCTCTGCTGGTTTTGTTGGTGCTGTAGTGAGGATGAAGTTGTCAGGGTTGGTGGTGAATGGATGACTCATGCTGTTATAGATCCTACACCGCTCAGGTTTGTAAGATTGTGTGCTGGAGTGTGATGTGCATGAAAACTACACTGAGGTGAATCACACAGGTAGTTTATAGTAACATACTAAAAGAAGTGTTACTATGTTAAATATCTATAGACAATATAAAAAAATATAAAATTTAATATCATATGCACCCCAGCAGATTAGATACAGTCTTGATTAATTCAGTACATAACTATCTATCTATCTATCTATCTATCTATCTATCTATCTATCTATCTATCTATCTATCTATCTATCTATCTATCTATCTATCTATCTATCTATCTATCTATCTATCTATCTATCTATCTATCTATCTATCTATCTATCTATCAGCTTAAATCAACATTAATTATCACTAACAACTCATAAATAGAAAAGTCAACAGTGGCCTGTAGTTTGCCAAATAGTGATTCCACAGTAAAAAAAAAAAGTCGCCACCTGGATTTAACTAAGCAAATGATCAGGGGTTGCTGCAGCTGGTAAGATAGCCAATGTGGCCAAACTTTAGACGGGTACTCTATTTTGAAAATACTTATCAATTACGAGTTGTATGATTTTGAAACAGTTTTTTGATATTCCAATATCACTCAAACCTGCCAGAGGCCCACAATGAGCTGACAGCTACATGTCTAAGACATGTAATACACTATTTACAACATCTGTCTGTGTCTAACGTTCATTACAAAACGCTGCCAACAGTTCACTGTCTTCAAGCTGAGCACTGGCATTTATACTGTTATTATATATTATATATTATATTCTTATTATTTAGAAAATAAGAAATGATTGAAATAAAAAGATGCTTTCAGACCTCAAATAGTGCAAATAAAACAAGTTTATATTCATACAGTTTTAAGAGTTCAGAAATCAATATTTGGTGGAATAACCCTGTTTTTTAATCACAGTTTTCATGCATCTTGGCATGTTCTCCTCCACCAGTCTTACACACTGCTTTTGGGTAACTTTATGCCACACCTGGTGCAAAAATTCAAGCAGTTCAGCTTGAATTCCCCTTGATTATATTCCAAAGGTTTTCAATTTGGTAAAATTAAAGAAATGCATAATTTTTAAGTGGTTTCTTATTTTTATCCAGAGCTTTATGTCTGATACGGACGTGTACATTCACACGTACAGCTCCATTGGTAAACAAGTGTGTGAAAGAGGCTTAATAAAATGCAACAGAATAAGGAGTGCCATAAGTAACAAGATGCTATCCTAGAAATTCAGTGTACAACTCTGTCTCAAACCCAAGGATGGGATCAAGGCTGGGTTATAAGACCTGCACAGATGAATGTAAATGTATCTGTGTCAAGGTGCAGAGAAGGGGTTCATGGGTAAGCAGGATATAGCTTGCATAGAACATAATGTGAACACCTCTAAAATCTTAACTAGGCAGTGTATGAACCACAACCCAGCTTTAAATAATGCAAAAACCCTGTAATACACAGCATTTTATAGGGTCTTAAAATGCTGCATTCCTGTCTGCAAATTGAATATGTGTATGCCCACAAAATGTACATGAATCCCGCCAACTTTAAAAAGCCCTAGTCAAAGCAGTAAACTAGTGACAGCAGCTGCTTCGCGAAAAGTGTTGTTGATACTGGAAAGCAGCTCATCACCTCCAGAAAGGTAGCTACGTAAAAAAAAACAGACCTCAAGGCCAAAGCTGTTACTGTGCCAATGTCTACAAAAAGTTAACTCAAACCAATCACACAACGAAGCAAAAGCTGTGGACACAAATTACGAAGAAACACATAAGAAATCATTTAGTAACTTAAAAGTGCTTTCTGCAAACTGAATAGCTTCTCAATTTGTGGATCATCCACACCTTCCCTCACCCACAATCACAGGCATTGTGAAAAAAACATGTCCTGCTGAGAGCATACAATAGCTTTTTAAAGAATATGACCGGAGGTGAAAAAAAAATCAGTGCCAGAATGAATATGGTTTTGTTCCTTTCCTGTTGCTAAGAAAGCTCTAATTAGCTGAAACCAAATTGAATGAAAAATGAATGCATTATATACAAACCTAAAAAAATTGTCCAGCGCACATTTTTGTATATGCTTTAAGAGACCACCTCCTGGAATAGTTACAGTCATCACATTTGTATATGTTTTAAATGCATCTCAGACCACCTCCTGGTTTTAGGAATAGGATTGTACAGTCATATAAAAAAGTTTGGGCACCTATTAATCTTAATCATTTTTATTTCTAAATATTTGGGTGTTTGCAAATACCACGATGAGCCCATGATGGCACTCTTCAGAGGAGATTAAATACCTTACATACCTTTTCTCATGATTGGATACACCTAGCTATGAAGTTCAAAGCTCAATGAGGTTAACAAACCAATTTTGTGCTTCAGTAAGTCAGTAAAAAGTAGTTAGGAGTATTCAAATCAATAAAATGATAAGGGTGCCCATACTTTTGCACCGTCAAATTTTGGTTTAATGCATATTGCACATTTTCTGTACAATAAACCTCATTTCTATCCTGAAATATTACTGTGTCCATCAGTTATTAGATATATCAAACAGAAATGGCTGCTGCAAACACCCAAATATTTAGAAGTAAAAATGATTAAGATTAATAGGGGTGCCCAAACTTTTTCATATGACTGTATCTGTATTAATTCACCTGCAACTCCCAATATACAGTGTTTTAGGCAGCAAGCTTTTCCTCTGTGCACACTTCCTCCCATGATATCCAACTAGGTTTCAAGCTTTAGGGTTTCTAGCATTACTGTAGGCTTAGCCTCTATTCTGTTCTGAACATGCTGTTTCGAGCTGGTTTAAAATGAAAGAAAGGTGTGTGGTTCTCCTGAGCATTTTAGTGATATATATTTATATGTTTTTTAGCTCCACTGTAAAACATTCCACACTGCAATGCAATGACTGTAACTAAACTATTTTACTGAATCAACCATCTGAAAACTCTTCTAAATGCTGCCGGATGGACAGTAATGTCCAGTAATGGAACCATGGTTAAAACAAAGACTTTGGAATAACTTACTAAGGTCCGAACTCTTGCGTGGCATACATTTTTTAATTCTATTTGCTATTTGGGCTAATTGGCCCCTGATTAGATTGATCTTTTTACATAATGTAGTTTCTGTGAAAAATAATGTCCACATATGTGGACTTTAGTTTTATATTTTGATAGAACACATTAAAGTCCAAATTAGTAATAATGTGCAAAACTTTTGTTTTGTGCCTGAACACAGCAGCATTTTTTTGCCTGAGTGCAAAACAAAAGCAGGAACAAAAATGTAACATACTAATCTCTTCTGCCTCCACTAGGTGAGAGTATAATGGCCTCATAAGAGGACACCAGGCCCTTGTAGAGCAAAATTTAGTGTTGTAGTCTAGACAGCCCAAAATGTGTCCTTGGAGGGTAAAATAGTTGATTTTAATAAAATATGCCTGCATCAGCTCTAATCTAATCTAAGACACTGGATCATCTTTTCCCAATTAGGCTTATTCAATATCATCATGTATGTTAGTTACAGATTCAGGATTTTGAGAGTACTATTCTACAAAACTCTAAACTCAAAATGAAATAAAGCTTTTAATATTTTGTCAAAAAAAAAAAAAAGAGTTCAAACCTCCATCCTCCGTGCTGCACATAGCTGAAGGCTCCATCAATGAGACTGGCCACAAACTGGCCAGCTGTGATGAAGAGCGTGTTGACGGTGACCAGCTGTCCTCTCAGATGCGGCGGGGAGGCCTCGGCGATATAGACTGGAACCGTCATAGAGCTGATCCCTGCACAGACACAGAGCAGAGATGGAGATTTAAAATATGTAAAATAGGGCAAAAAGGATTTCTCTAATTGGAGCTCTACTCTCATTAATGCACAATCAGGGATTTCAGCTTGATGAAGAAAAGGCAGCCCCAGCACTTCGGGGAACATTAGAGGAATCACATGGAAGTGCTACTTTATTCCTAAAGTTCATGGACAGAACTCAAGAATTAAGACAAAAGTCTGTTATATGAAGAAAATTAAGTTTTTTTTAAACTTTTCACTCAACAAATCAAAATCCAATGAAATAAAAAGGTCAGTGTGGGGAATTAGAGCTTTGTGTTCTAATAGATGTACTGTATCACTAAGGGGTGCAGGAATATATTGATATATCAAAGTATTCCATTGTTTTTGCAATACCGAATTGGTTCTCAAAAGCACAGCAGGTATTAATGATTAATAAAGAGTTTCAATAGTTTTAAGCAGCAGTTTAGCTGCTTGATTTCTGGGTTGGACCGAGACCAGATCATGTTTTTACCACATGCGAACCACACTGGACCGAGACCAAAATCTGCATATTGGGCGGGGTAGATTACGGCAGAGGTTGTGGTAAAACTTGGTGGCATAACAGTTCAAACCTGACCATCTTCAAATACCACTGTTCTAAAAGCGGTGCTGAAGATTAGGAATATATATCTTTGCTGCTGAGTGGTGATCTGGAAGTTAGGTGTGTTTAAGCACATTTCTGGCATATTGCTATCTTGGCAGCAGAAAACACAGGTGCTCCACTGACTGATTAAAACCCTGACAACAGTCAACCGTCAGATGTCCATTTGTATCTTATCTGCGCATACACTCCCGCTCATCACACACAACTTTTATATCAACAATTAACAGAATACAGAATAAGATAGCATTGATTTTCCGGTAAATGATCTGCTTACACACCTTCACAGTGTGAACACATTGAGAATAACTCAGTTGAGAAGCGTAGAAGCACTGCGCTGTTAAAATAACAATGCACCAAAGTCAAACTGAACCTGACTCTGAAATGAAATGGCAAGTGACATGCTGATAGACTTATTTCCTGTTAAGCCCAAAACACAGCCATGATTAATTAAGAGAATTAGCACATGCCTTTTGCGTGTTTTAAGTGGTGCAAGGCATATTTTTTGCAATACCAAACACACACTGGCACGCCCTAAATCAAGCTGTGTGGCAAGCAACCCCATACTACTGTCCCATTACTTTTGGCATGCTCATGCATATTGAGCTTATATCTTCACATATTCACTTGTACAGTACAATGAAGTTCCTCTTTTTGCATATTCTAGCTTAGACATCTGGGGTCAGAGCACAGGGTCATCCATACTACAGCGGCTCTGGATCAGAGGGGATTAGGGGCCTTTCTCAGGGGCCCATCAGTTCCAGCTTAGCTGACCTGTATATTGAACCCACAAGCTTGTGATCAATAACCACTAAGCCACCCCTGCTCCACAGGTTAAAGGTGTGTTAGAAAAATCAAAGTATCTAAAACGTCCGATCAAAATTCAAGAGTTCCATCATTGAGAATCTTCTGGGAACCCCCCACACCTGCTGTACACTGCAAAAAAACTGGCTTTTTAGACCTAAACAGCCATGAAAGTATAGCTCATCCACAACCAATTACAGAACAGCCCAATCCCACGCCTCCATTTGGATGTAATGAAAGGCTTTATTTGAGAGCAAACACATTAAAACATTACGAGGGCGCGGAGCTCGGCCCCGGTGGAGTACAAACGTGATTTATCCCAAAATGAAAACCATTACTCGCGGAGGAGGCGGGAGTGGAATTCTCGCTCTTATTAAAAAGGCTTCTCCTGAAAATGTGTCCTCAGGTTGGGTAGACGGAGGAGTCGGGCCCACAGCGCTTTATTTTTCCTTGCCACTGTGTCACCATAAAATTGGCATCTCTGTGGTGCTGCTCATGAGAGGCGTGGACCTGTTTTTCCTGTAAAGCAGCTTTGTGACAACCTTTGTTGTAAAAAGCGCTATATAAATAAAATTGAATTGAATTGAATTGAATTGAATATGAAACGGACCAAAGCGCCTCGAGGCGATCAATAAATCTCATTCAATTTATTAGTCTAGCCATGCACCTGCCCATTAATCTCTGAAACATTGAAAGTGTGTCACGACACTGACGGCGTGTCTCGTTCCACCAAAAAAAGGGGGCCTCTGCCACAGCGGTACAGACAGAGCTGGAAAAAACTCATTAACCCCGAGAAGTCTATTTTCAGAGTTTATTTTTCCACGTCAATTTGATTTAATTATATTAGGGAAGAGCGGCAATTAAAATAATTCATCTTGATTAATCTAATTATTTTGTGTGGCTAATTGTAATTGATCACATTTTGTCTAATTACTCGAATTCGACTCCAAAAAAGTTTTTTTTTTTTATGACTGGGCTTTAAAACAAGGCCAAAATAAACGTAATCAGAATGCAGCACAACTTTTATTATAACTTTCACAGGGATTAAGCTTAGAAAATTTTAAATGGCGATTTTCCACTTACTGAAAGGAAAGTGTAATCCCTTAATCCCTTTCTTGGACACTAACCCTATATATATATATATATATATATATATATATAAGTTTTCTCCTCACTTTTATCAGAAACATTTAGTGAAGGCAACAAGGTTGATGAGGAAAGTGCAATCAATTATTGCATATGCAGATGCTCCGATTGTCATGTGACAGCAGTATGTAAACTTATCACGTGATCAAGTATTAGGGCTGGCCCGAATAGCGTTTTTTGAGCTCCGGATATTCGGCACTGATTCGAAGCGAATATTCGAATATTCGTTTTTAAAAAAAGAGGTAAAAAAAAAAAAAAAAAAAAGCAAATCACGGCCCCTTTAATCCACTGAAAAATGTTCAATTTGCTCTGACCGACGAGACATATTCACCCCGGATTTTTGGTGTTTTTATCCCGGATTTTTGTGTTTTCACCCCATATTTTTTCTGTGTTTTTAGCCCAGATTTCTTTGTGTTTTCATCCCGGAATTTCTGCTGCCAGACACCGCGGCTTATCCGCTGTGTAAGCAGGCTAGGAGGCTGCTGCTGCACAGTTTCTCCGCTGCGCAAGCCAGCCCAGTAAATTGCTGTTTGTGTTTTCACACTTAGGCTATTTGCTTAAAAAAACAAACAAAAAAAACGTTTGTTCAGGAAGTATTTTATATTCTTAAACATTGTTGATTATATTAGAGGACAGTCATTGTAAACTGTACTTGGTCTATTTCGGTTAAAGGATTGTGCAGGGCATATTACTGATTTTGTATTTTTGCACTTGGGCTATAAGCTCAATATTAAATATTTCGTTTGTTTAGAAATTATTTTATATTTTTAAACCATTTTAAATTATATTAGAGTAGAGGAAAGTCCTTGTTAATGACGTTATTGTACTTGGTCTATTTCGGTTTAAGGATTGTTGCAGGGCATAGTCTTATTACTGATTTTGTATTTTTGCACTTGGGCTATAAGCTCAATATTAAATATTTCGTTTGCTTAGAAATTATTTTATATTTTTAAACCATTTTAAATTATATTAGATAAGAGGAAATTCGTTCAGACATCATTTTTGTAGGCCAGGCTTTTGTAACCGATTTAGCCCCTACTGTTGCCACATTACCCCTTACGTTTTATTATATAAATCAGTTTCGAAGAGCCTGCATTTTTTTTTATCATGTATAATAGAGGTCTGCGCGAGACTGATTTTTAAACCCACTCTTCCACGCTCCCGCGTTTCTGTCTCGTTACCGCTCCGCAAAAAAATTGCTTCTTTTAATCCCGCGCCCGCCCGCCACATACACATTTCTGCCGCTCCCGCCCCACGTTCCTAATATAAATGAAATAAACTACATTTAATGCTTCAAATTTACTTATATATTTATTAAAACAGCAGCGCTGAAAAGTGCGGTCCCGTTCCTTACCCCAGTCCAAACACCATCGGTGTGTGCGTGTGTGTGTCGGTCCATCCTGCGCGTTGAGAGTTTTCTTTAGGTTTTTTTTTTTTTTTACAATTATTACAGTTTTCTTAACTATTTATTAATTTGCTCCCGCATCGTCTGGATTAAACTCCCGCTCCAGCCAATAACAGTTCAGTTCTGTCCCGCGCGCAAGATATTCTGACGGGACCTGCGAGAACAGAAGTGGTTAGAGTGAGGTGGAACTCTGGAAAGGAGAAAAAAAACGAATATCCGAATACCAAAATTAAAAACCGAATACCTACTCAACGAACGAATATCCGAATACCCGAATATTCGGGTCCAGCCCTATCAAGTATATATATATATATTATCCTTAATATAACAGATTTCCAATTAGACGAGAACGTCAAGAGAAGAATTGGTGTCCAACCAGTCATGCTCAACCTCCTCTAATTACAGCACAGAGGTGTCACATTATTTTAAGAGCAGGGACTATATAACTATACTCTTGGCACAAAATGAACAAAATGAACATTTTATTTTATTATTGTATATGATATATAGCACACCCCTAACTGAGATTTTTAAGAAATACAAGATTTTTTGTCAGATTCGTAACAGAAGTCAATGATCCAGATCCAGAATGTCACAATACTAATATTGCACTCCAGATATCTCCATATATCCAGGATTAAAGTAAAATGAATGATACAGATACAGATATAATCTATCTATAATAGATATATAATGGGAAATGAGAACAGTGTGATTTTTTTTCTTTTGCTAAAAACAGCAAAAAAATAGTACCTTGATGTGATAATTAGGGATGGGTGACATGGCATGATATTTCAGGGCATAATATCGTTTAAGATATTAAAAAATATATATATTTATATTGGCGATATTATTGCAGATGATACAATATGGCACACCCCTAATAGGGACTGTGAAAAAACCCTCGACTACTGCTAAGTTTTAAAAATCTGTTTGTCAACATGTATCCCAAGAATCTCTAGAAATGTCCAACCAAGTGTTCATCCTCATCCAATTACAGCACAGAGGCGTCACATCATGCTCAGATGCTACATGCAAATGATATCAGAGGGAATCTCGGATTTGCGATAGAAAAACAAACAGGATAAACAGTGTTTTGTCTCAGACAGTCTGGGATGAAGACCTACGCTTTCGGGCGGGTGGGGGAGTGGTGTGTGCGTGTGTGGGGTTAAGGGGGGTTGCAGTGGAGGAGAACAAATGTCTACATGATATTTACACAAGAGAACAAACAACATGTGTTTGCCCAGATTCATCTGACAGGGCCGCGGCATCGCTGCTGCTATAAAGTCTATTAATAGCCCGGCTCACTGCTTCCTGTCGCTGCCGTTGCCCAGCAGACAACGGACCTGTTGCCATGGGAACCCCTCGCTGCCTGCTCACACGAGGTTAATCAATACGTGGAGACGACAGCTTTCATTGATGTTTCATTACACTTCTGAGAAGCGCGGCCTCGGCTCGCCGCACGCCCGTGATGTACAGTAGGCCCTGATCCCGGTTAAACTCGCCTCAGCGTCCACTGTCTTATCCTGTCCTCTGATGTTGACTTTAGTTAACCTGGGATGAGTTACATTCATTTTCATCATCCGCACTCCACAATCCGCCTGATTGAAGGAAACTGCTTTCAGACTGTGTAAAAAACTGGAAATCCACGTCTTGAAGAAATGTGACAAGTTGAAAGCTGCTGGCACAACCTGGAACAAATAGACCCAAATCAAAGTCTGCTTTGAGGCTTAGACATGCTGTTATAACTGTAATTCATGTTTCTTCAACAGGAATTACACTCACTGTCAAAAAAACTTGCACCCTGAAGGAATCAACCCGCAGGAAGGAAGCTTGGTGGGTAGTTGTGTCAGACTGCTATGGAGTGATCTACAGCTCTGGAAAAAAATAAGAGACCACTTGAAAGTGACGAGTTTTTTTGATTTTACCAAATTGAAAACCTCTGGAATATAATCAAGAGGAAGATGGGTGATCACAAGCCATCAAACCAAGCTGAACTGCTTACGTTTTTGCACTATTTTGCACAGTGTGTAAGACTAGTGGAGGAGGACAAAAACCAGGGTTATTCCACCAAATATTGATTTCTGAACTTTTAAAATGTATTTTCCAAAGTTGTATATGGAGATCAGAATGGAGTCCTGCTTTTGTCTTGAAGGAGACGTCACACATCACATGTCCAGAAGACCTGATGTCATGGTGCGAGGTGCAATTTCTATTACGTCTGCAAACAGTGGTAATGCCTTTTTTGAAGGCACAGTTGAGTGCACAGTTCCACATACTGCAGCCGTCTTAAAGAGACCCTAAACCCTAAGCTATATTTTTTAAAGTAGCAAAACTTGAAAAAAAAATTATTTTGTTTCTAAACTGAAAGCAAAAGCATTTCTGAGTGGAGAAGGGATAAAATAATGTGTTTAATGGTATCAGTGTGCTGGAACGACCATCCCTGCTAAGCCTAATATATTCATTCTAAAAACTGGGGTGTCAGGTTGCATTTTGCGGGAGTTCTTCTGGCCACGTCACATGTCTTTACGTACTTATGTCACATGTACAGACTCTAAAAGAGGATCCGGCTCAGTTTTACTGAATGTGTGCAGTTGGTGGAGTCAGTGGAGACTTCAGAAGAGGAAACTCAGAGCTCAGTAGCTCATTCACTCATAGTAAAAACAAAGTGTGTAGTTGAGGTGAAGTTTCAGACTGACCACTCTCTCTCTCTCTCTCTGATTGAACATAATCTGGAATCGGATTCATCCACTCTGAAAGGAGACCGCATCACACCCGCCCAGGTTAAAATGATTCTTCCTCTTCAGCATGCTTGGTGCAAATATCCATTCTCACCAGAGAGAGCCCTAAATCCTAAAACATCAGCTTTAATTAATAGCTGAAATGTGTTTAAGATTTAAGATAAACCTTTACTAACCTTTAAAAACGCTTTTATTGCCATTATTTTCACCTCTGCAGCGCCCTCTCAGTTTCAATTACACTACAGCCGAGGATGATGATCCTGCCCTGCCCTTAAACCTATACATCACCCGGTGTCCCTCCCAAACTATTTCAAATTTGGGCTAAAGGGGAAATCAGCTAAAAACAGATGGTTTATTACCCTTTAGGAGCTTTGATAAAGACTAAAAAATGGGTGATGTATGGGTTTAGGGTTGGGGAAGGATCATCATCCTAACCTGTAGCGCATTACACTTTAACTTATCTGAAGAACAGGTAGGAGATTAGCTTATTCTGGCCTGGAGCTAATGATGAAAAACTATATTCTACACTGGAAAGTGGGTATTACTATTCATACTGTAAATAAAAAGAGAACGAGGACATACAGTCACAGTACTGCATATTATAGATAGATAATTCCCAAATCAACACCCATATCTAACACTAATAGCAGTCTGCGCAGCAGCTGAGTACATGACTAAATGGTTACAGAAGGCAAAGTTGTGTGTTTAGCAGTGTGTGGGCAGGAATGAGCTCATTTGAGGCAGTCTGAGAGACACTGTATGCGGTCTTCATAATGTAAATCTTATTATAAAACTCTGCACTTTTGGTTATTCTCATGCTGTGCTATCAACACAGGAATCTGGACTGAAATAATTACTTTTCCCAGGGTTATTCACAGCCTGCTTCTTAACTCTCATGAATGTACTCTTATGAGGAGTATGCACTGTAATGTACTGTACTGTAAATGATTACAGTCTAAAATTCCTTTTAATCAATTAAAATGACTTTTATTTTGTTATCCAAACAATTAAACACAAGTATAACTAACCATCCTGCTTCTCTCTGTCTAATGATGTGAACTGAGTATTTTTTTTATTAAGGCAAATATATATTACAGTCTATTTTAATGCCGTGCGTCTTCATCGTATAAATAGCAAAAGCAAAGCCACGTATGTACAGTATATATCTACACTGATTGACCTTTACATCAACAATAAACAGAACACTAAATAAAAATAACACTGCTGTTCTCGTAAATGACCTGCACGCCCACCTTCGCAGTGTGAACTCACAAGTCAGTTTCCTCTGCTGAGAAGCGCAGAAGCACTAAGCTAGAAAAATACCAATCTGCCAAAGTCAGAGCACACCTGGTTCTTAAAGGGAATGGCAGAATGGCAAGTGACGTGATGATTAGTTACGCACAAAAACAAACCAACGATTAATTAAGATCATTAATACATATCTTTTGTGTGTTTCGAGCCATGCAAAGTGTACTTTTCCTGTCGTTACGATAGCAAAGACAACACTGACATGCCCTAAATCAAGCTGTACGGTGGACCGGTGACAGCTCTCCTATAGATAGCTAAAAAAAGGGCCCCCAGTGTCTAATTAGACCAAACCATCTGTAATCATTTACGTATCAGCCTGAAACATAACTGCATTGTGCATTTTTTGTAGCAATATAAAAAATGTTATGGTCAGCAAGAAATATACTAAATATACTAAAATGTCATTTCTGTATCATTAAAGACTAACTTTTTAAACAGTCATATACCAGTATAGCTGTACAGGTAACACACTGTGATGTTCTGGCTGTTTCAGGCGAGATCTTATACAGCATTGGATTGGGTTGAATTCATTTTAAATCCTAATCTTATGTACAGGATCAGAAAATGTGGCACGGATGTATGATTTAGGGCTGGAAGGTTAATCAAATTTAATTTGGTTTAATATGTTTTAATATGATTTTTAAAATGGAATAATGGAGATTGTACAACTTTCCAAATATAGAAGCTGCCAGAGTAATTCTCAGTAGATAGGCATTTGCTTCAGTCATAATCATGTAAGAAACTTTTTTGTGTGGCACCGATTTTCACTGACTTCACACATTTCCTGAACTGAAATACAAGTAGGGTTATATTTGCACTGTGCTTAATATAAAAGCTGCATGTAAGGTTGAAGGGGGCTGCTTAATATTCGTAAAAAAAAAAAAAATACAAAGAAAATAATTAAATAAATAAATGTAAAGGAAACAAACGCTTGGAAATCACTTTATATTATATTGTGCTATTTTTTTTTTTAAACAACAACAACAAAAAAAAAACTAAATCATAATCGAAATTTGCTCACTTATTTCAATGTTCTTTTTTTATAATATCGCCCAGCTGTAGTAGGGCTGCACAATAATGAAATATCAGTATGACATCATAAACATACTGTATCTGAACTGAAATAAATCAATGTATTGTGATATAGATTTTAACAATAATGTTCTAAATCACATGAACTAGCATATTATATATTTAGTTTTGCAAGCCTGTATCAATTTTAGATAAGTATTTATATGTAAAGGTTGCTGTCTTTTCTATAGCATTTATATTAATCATATTAATATCATAATTGTATTGTTTTGTTTATTTTTAAAAGCTTATTGGTAGTTATACTAACATGAGCTAGTTCCAGCATGGTTGTTTGTTTGATTTTGTGTTTGGAGAGACATGTCATCTGCTGGTGTTGGTCCACTGCGTTTTATTATCAAGTCTAAAGTCAGTGCAGCGCTTTTTTTTTCCAGAAAATCTTACAGCACTTCATGCTTCCCTCTACTGACTTTCATTTTTCAGCAGGACTTGGCACACTGCCAAAAGTACCATTTGATTTTATATAATATTTTAACCCTTGTGTGGTGTTCATATTTTTGTTACTCGTTTACTTTGTTACTTGTATTTAATTCAGCAAAATTAATAATTTACATTAAAATGTTTTATGCATGCTTGCTTCACCTGAATTGCAAGCAATATAAACAGCTTACATGGTTAATATTTGCCCTTTACCTTTCTTATGTTACATTTCTTTCAAAAAGTGCTACTCTTTTTTTTATTAGTTTTTTAATAAAATGTAAAAGAGAATTAATTTAACTCGAAAATGTGTTTTGATATATGTTTTTCACAAAAAATGAGCCAATGCCAACGAGTTTGAGTTAGAAAAAATATATTTTTAGTATCATTTGATGAAACTTGAAAACGGGTCCCACAGACCCGAACACCACACAAGGGTTAAAAGAGATAAACAACTAATTTAATTACTGAAATAAAGTAACTTTTCAATGATATTCTATTTATTTTAGATGCACTAGTATGTGTAGCTATTATCATTTAAATATCATAGTTCTATATCTATCAAGTTCTTGCCAACACACAGTCCTATTGTGCACAGACTGTATAGGGGGGGTTTTAGTGTTTAATGGACAGCAGGCATGGCCCTATTGAAGAGGTAGACCCCAACTGCATCCTGTTATCAATGACACTCAGACACAGGCTTTAAGGCAGGAGGGCCGGCGGTGGAGTCCAGCACAGCCATCGCAGCCCCCCCTCAGAGCCACAAGGCACGAGCCCATGGTTGTAATGACGGTGGGCCGGCCGCGAGGACAGATGGCGTAACCCCTCGTTTGTTCACGCTAGCCCTCCAGAAGTCCAGCACTCTCCTTCTGTTTAAAGCTTCTGCTGAGCAAAGGTCAGCTCCTGCTTTTACAGATAATCAGACTCACTCTGAGACCTGCGTTTATCACACAGTGCAATCAGCAGACCTGCAGACCGTCTGATAGTGGAGAAGAGACTGTAAAAAATGGGTTCTCTCACACCGTGGGCCGTGGACCACCCTGTAGGAGTCCGCAAACCAGTCTCAGGTGGGAAGGAGGCAGTAGTCTGTATGAGCCAGTATCAGCACTTTAACAGAGCAATTTATTTCTACACATATATTAAACTCTTCTTTTATCTTATAATATAATAGCAGAAAAAAGGCAATAGCTTTTTTTTAAGAAGCAATTCACTTTTGGTAGTTCAGAGGAATGTCAAAATAACACTGTTTTTAACCTTCCTATTATCTTTGGGGTCAGTTTGACCCAATTTAATGTTTAAAGTCTCTGAAAAAGTTGTTGACATTAGTTTTGTTATTCATATTTATTGTCTTTTCTTAATTTGATGAAGAATTTGATGAAGTCTCTCTGTCGCGCTCGGCATGACTTTAGTTTCCACCCATTCTTGTTTTTCCGCCCGTTCCTGGGCTCCCTATCTTCTTATAAGTGTGTTTTTCCCTGTCCATATCCCAATTCCCTAGCCGGGGTAGCAGTAGAGTATTGGACTGGGAGCGGTGTGTTTATTTATTTATTTTTTCCTCTCTACTTGGGTTGACCTGCTTTGAGATCAACTGTTACTTAAATTCATCTGAAATTAAATTTACTTAAAAAAAGCTAATGCAGAAAGTTGTGAAACTTTTTTAAAGTAAATTTTCCTCATCATTTTTCAGTGGGGGAGGGGTTGAGAAACCTTTAAGATTTTTTTTCTTTACCATTTTTTTTTTACATATGGACATTAAATTCTCATTTAAGCAATACAGAGAGATGATGGTGATATACCTATAGGACATCTAAATCATTGTTTCTTTGGACATTAATGGTATTAAATTGAGTTTAACCTGTTCTTGTCCAGGGAAGATTTTGATACAAGATTTTGTGTAAAGTATTATAGCGAGGATTAGATTGCATTGAATGACAATTGCCCTAGGCCTGGTTTGATACACAGTGATGCATCTTAAAAGGTGTAAGGGTTTGCATGGCTAAAATCATGTTACAAACCCACCCAGAGATAGTTTTAGTTCCTTTTTAATTATTATGTAGGCCTACTTGGGATACATGCAAGGACTTCTGGAACAACATGCTTTAAAAAGATGAATGTTGAGTCCTATTCTGATATAATTGATGGTATCCTTAATTCCAGAGTAGGGGTGTGCCATATTGTTTCGTACGCGATAATATCGCCAACTTTTTTGACTATTGTGAACAATATCATACCCTGAAACATTGTGCAATATCACCCCCCCCTAATTATCACATCAGGGTACTACTTTTTGCTGTTTTTGGCAAAAGAAAAATCACACTGTTTTAATTTCCCATTAAATATCTACTAGAGACAGATTATGTCCAGTATAATTTATTTTACTTCAGTTCTGGATATATATGGAGATATTTGGAGTGTAGTATTAGTATGACGACATTCTGGATCATTGACTTCTGTTACAATCTTATGAAAATTCTTGTATTTTTTAATATCTCAGTTAGGAGTGTGCCATATCATATTGTATGCAATAATAAATAAAATTGTTTTTTTTTGTTGCAGTAGGGTATTCTTGAAATACATATGTTTTAATTTAATGTTCTGTCATATCGCCAAGAATATCGTTATTGCAAAAATACAATGAAATATCGTGATATTATTTTAGGCCCATATCGCCCACATCTATTTCAGAGCATATCTTAAATTTTTTATGAATTGTTTAAAAATTCTAGATGCCATTCTTGGACATTTTATGGTGAATGGACCCAAAGAAATGCTCCAAACTGAATTTAATTTTAACATATATTAAAGTTATGACTATCCTTTCACTCCTTTCTTCTCCTCTTATGAAGAATTTATCATTTCACAGATATGAGCTTTTTTTTTTGCAATATATTCAGGGACTAAGCGATGGCCTACAGTCAGTCTTGGGATCTGGCTGTGCCTTTATCCGGATATCTCCAAAGCTGAAGGACAAGAATAGGGAAAGGTCATTCTTTCTCCTGCTTGAAGTGACCCTGATCCAGCTCAGCCCAGTCTACTGCAGCACTGCCCCAAAGGGCAGCTCACGAATAATTGGGCGGAAAAGGCTGAAACCGGAAGCCTGTGGTGAAAGTCAGCAGAAAAGGTATGACATTTCTTTCTTTGACAAACAGCCAGAGCTGACCTTTCGCAAACTGAAAATGCTAAGCAATTTGTTCATGAAAGCCGTCATGTTGATTAAGATGGACGGTGGAAAAAGACGTGGGCAAAATAATTAGAGGAGGAAACCAAACGAAATACCTGCCCGGACGGCCTAATTAGCACTGCACACCCAGACGAGGTGATAATTAACTGTTAGTGCACGGTGCGTCCCTCGCTCGGAAAAGTCATAGCTGTATATCAGAGCCATGGTAGTTTATCTCATAATAAACGCTCATCGTTTTCAGTCACAAATTCAATTAATCCCAATCTGCTATCACAACATGACCCTGATATCTATTACTCAACAGCTACAACAACATTAAAGAGCCCATACCCTACATTTTTTTCTCATATTCTGTCTACTGAGTTTATTTTTTAATTTCCTTTTTAATTACTTAGATTCCTGTGTCTTTATAGCTGATGACAGATATATAAATTACCTTTGTTTTGATTGGGTAATGTATGTACCATAATCTATGTACCATATCTACATATACCAACACCTTCGGAAATACTGCACTACAATATTCACTTTCCAGGATAGTACGGTTGCAAGAAAAAGTATGTGAACCCTTTGGGATTACTTGGATTTCTGCATAAATTGGTCATTAAATGTGTTCTGATCTTCATCTAAGTCACAACAATAAGACACATAAACACAGTCTGCTTGTAACACACAAAAATATATATATTTTGAACACTCTGAATGTTAACATTCACAGTAAGAGGGGAAACGTCATTGAATCTCTAGTCTAATGACTTTTTAAGAGCTAATTAGAGCCAGGAGTCAGCCAACCTGGAGTCCAATCAATGAGATGAGATTGTATGAGAGTTGGTTAAAGCTGCCCTGCCCTACAAAAAACAGTTTTGAGTTCGCTGTTCTTAAAAAACATCATGCCTCACACAAAAGAGCTCTCAGAAGACCTACGTTCAAGAATTGCTGACTTGCATGATGCTGGAAAGGGTTACAAAAGTATCTATAATAGCCTCTCTAAAAGCCTTGATGTTCATGTGTTCACGGTAAGAGAGACGGTCTACAACTGGAGAAAGTTCAGCTCTGTTGCTACTCTCCAAAGGGCGCCGTCATCCTGTAAAGATGAGCACAGAATGATCAATGAGGTAAGGAAGAATCCCAAATTGTCAGCTAAAGACTTGCAGAAATCTCTGGCACATGCTAACATTTTTGTTAAGCCACTGGTTCCAAAAAAACATTGCTGCACGTTTGAAGTTTGCAAAAGAGCACCTGGATGTTCTACAGCAGTACTGACTAAATATGCTGTGGACAGATGAAACCAAAATTGAGTTGTTTGGAAGGAACGCCCAACGTTATGTGTGGAGAAAAAAAGGCACAGCACACCATCATCAAAACCTCATCTCAACTGTGAAATATAGTGGAGGGGGCATCATGGTATGGGGCTGCTTTGCTGCCTCAGGGTCTGGACGGATTGCTGTCATAAAAAAAAAGAATTCCCAGGTTAACCAAGACATTTTGCTGGAAAACTTAAGACCATCTGTCCCCCAACTGAAGCTCAACAGAGGATAGATGATGCAACAGGACAACGACCCAAAACATAAACAAAGCAAATCAACAACCGAATGGCTTCAACAGAAGAAAATACACCTTATGGAGGTTAATTCATGACCTCAAGAGAGCGATAAATTCACACCAGATATCCCAAGAATTTTGCTAAACTGAAACAGTTTTGTAAAGAGAAATGATCCAAAATTTCTCTTGACTGTTGTGCAGGTCAGGGGTGGGTTTCCCGAAAACGATCAATCTTAGCGAATAACGAACGAACTAACGAATGACGTGTGTAAAGAACGAGCCAGTTCTGCGAGTGTTTCCCAAAGAGCTTCGCAACGTGAAAATTAACGAACGAGGTTAAAGAACGTCTTTGTTGACTCCTCCCCCAAAACAGCGTACTCAATCGATCCACAAATATCGATTCAACACTGCCAATATGCAGTATTTATTCACTATTACACCATAAAAACGTAGAAATGTGTTGTAATTAACAACATTATACTCCTAAAGATACATATGACTAAATAAATACTCGAAAATCCAATCTATTTTAAAACATTAAACTTATTTTTTACATTTTTAAAACTATTATTGTTGATATATATTATATTAATAGATAGTATACTAATATTATTAATAGTAATATTGATAGTAATATTAATTTATTATTATTCTAATTATTAATATTATAAAAATAATATAATAATACATATACGTATGTTCCTGTGTGTGTTTGTGTGTGTGTGTGTGTGTGTATATATAAATATATATATATATATATATATATATATATATATATATATATATATATATTACATTTTAAACCAACAGAAATATGTTTTGTACTTTATACTGTGAAGCTCCAGCTCATCCTAAATCACCATCTCAGTTGGGTTAATGTCAGGGGATTGTCAAGGCCATGCACCTTTTTGTCTACTAATTCCATTTGCGTCAATTAGTTTTCATGGTTTTAATATTAATCGACAATGTAAAAAAAAAAAAAAAAACATGGAATGAGACGTGTCCAACTTTTGACTGATATTTGCGAGCTGACACACCCCAGAGTAATTAATGTCAAGACTTCTGTCATCGCTAATCTGGATTTTAATAATTTACTCGTGGGTTTGATTGGCCAATTCCAATAGGCCCAGTTAGACTACAAGCCACAGTTGGCATTATAATATAATATAATATAATATAACTTATTCACTCACTTACTCACTCGTCAACCGCTTTATCCGTTAAGGGTCGCGGGGGGTGGGGAGGGTGGGGGAGCTGGGGTGCTTGGTGGCTGGAGTCAGCTGGCATCGGGCTGAAGGCAGTATACACCCTGGACAGGATGCCAATCCATCACAGGGCAGACAGACACAGACAGACACACAGACACATTCACTCACACACTCAAACCTAAGGGGCAATTTTTATCCGACATCTAATTAGCCTGAACTAATTTCTTTGGACTGTGGGAGAAAACCGGAGGACCCGCAGACACGGGAAATAAAATAATATAATATAATATAATATAATATAATATAATATAATATAATATAATATAATATAATATTTATATAGTAATATAATTTATTATAATTAATAGTAATATAATATAATATAATAATATTAATAATTATATAGTAATATAATTGATTATATAATTAATAGTAATATAATATAATTGCTTCAAACACGGAAATTATAATTTTTCTTCCTCAACATTGGTGGTCCCTGGTGTTTAAGGTGCTGAACTGCAAGTCGAGATCCCCTAAAGAAGCTCGTTAAAAATAACGACTGGGTCAGGGCACTCGTTAATCTGCGAGCGAGTTTACATTGTACTTTAGTTACGTACGGGTTTGGGAAACACTCTTTAATTAACGATCAATCTTAAGTACGAGTTAACAAAGTTCTTAGCGTTACGAAGCTTTCGGGAAACCCACCCCTGATCTGTAACTACAAAGAAACGTTTGGTTGAGGTTGTTGCTGCCAAAGAAGGGTCAACTAGTTATTAAATCCAAAGGTTTATATAGTTTTTCCACCCCGCACTGTGAATGTTAACATGTTGTGTTCAATAAAACCATGCAAACATATATGTTTTTTGTGTGGTATTAGTTTAAGCAGACTTTGTTTGTCTATTGTTGTGACATTTAATGAATTTAATGAACATACTTTTTCTCGCAACTGTATATGGAAAGTATATGTACACATTTTCCATTATATAGAAATTTTTAATACTATGCACTATATTAATTCTATCCAGTTATGTATGTTCAGTAAAAGCCATACTTTCTGCACAAGGCTACATTTAATATCCAAAGCTAAAAAATGCTGGATTAAAAAAAACAAAAAAAACATAACGCTAGAAAACCGTCAGCAGCTCAATCATTCCCTCTCACTCTCTCACCCTCTCAGCCTCTCAGCCTCTCGGGATCTAAAGCTCATTTTAAGAGCTGTGGTTGTTTTAAGGCTGCTGCTGAGATGTTTCACCTGGATGAGCAGATCACCACTATCTGACAGTCTGTTCTTCACATCCAGTGATGATGTGTTGATATGATCTGAGCCCAATTACAGGCGTTAAAAATAGGCTGAAAAGCACAGCATGAAATATCATCAAAGCCCATGACGCCATATGCAATTAGTGACTAAACCCGGGCCTCATTAACCAAAGCGGTAAAGCAACCCGGACGTCACGAAACTTCACTAAACTGGAGCTACACGAATTATTGCAATACACAAAACTCCATAGTTACAGATCTTTAAAAAACACCTCACACCTTTTCCTATTCAATGTGTTTTCTTTCTTTTTATGTTTTTTACATTGTAAATGTAATGCTGAAGATAATAAAGCTATACAGGGACACATGTATACCTTTATATGTATTATACTTTAGATTCTTCTAAGTAGCACTTTTAGCTTTGAGGACAGATCTGCACACTCTTGGTATTTTAATCTCAGTGTCTTCATGAGGTTGAGTCAACTGGAATAGTTTTCTCAGCGTCTTGAAGGAGTTCCTGGAGGTGCTGAACAATAGTTGCTGCTTTTCCTTCATGCTGTGAAGCTCCAGCACCATCTCAGTTAATCAGGTTTAGATCAGGGTATTTAGTTAAAGACAAAAACTTTTTTTACTGTTTACTACGTAATTCCATAATTGTTCCTTAATAGTTTCGATGTCCTTAATATTAATCTACAATGTAGAAAATAAATTTAATAAAGAAAAAGAAGAAAAAACATTGAATGAAAAGGTATGTCCAAACTTTTGACTCGTCCTGTACCTTCCTATACTGAGTACAGTGACTTTATTTTTTATTTAAAATATACTGCCTCATTATTCATCAATTAAATTAAGTATACAGTCAGGTCAGTGGTCTTTAACCCTTTCAGACCTGAATTAAAAAATGTAAGAATGCTGTTTTCTGTCTGTAATGCACAGAAAAGTAGACTCTACTATTCTAGTATTAAAGGAAATAAATCCAATTAATTAATAATATTTATTAGGGTTTTTTTCATTATTTCCATTGCATTGGAAAATTTTCATTTTGAAAATTTTGCATTTCCAAATCATCCCTAAACAGTGAAACATGATTACAAAGTGTTCTAAATCACATTAAATCAGTAAAAAATAACTGTTACTTTGCCTTAATGGCTCTACTGTACTACTCTGCTGTACTACTGTTTTTCCAGTGCAGTGGGCAGGGCTAAATTACTGCTTCCATGGATTCTAAACTTGTTCATCGGCTGGTTCATGGTCTATTCTGATGGACAACAGCTCTTAAATAGTATAATGTGCAATAAGAAAAAAAAGAATAAAATACATGATGCCCATTGTAGTGGAAGCAGGGTCTGATACGGTTAAGCACTTATGATACAACATCTATAATGTTGATAAAAAAATTATATTTATTGTGATAAGATAAAACATTATCATATTGTTAATCTCTATGGTACATTGACTGTCACTAATGTTTAGGGGTATGAGATAACAATGTAACGTAATGTATCATATTTTATCATATTGCGATATTTTGTTTTGACAGGTTTCTGACGAGATGGGCGTGTCCTTAGTGATTTCCCGAGTGTCCATTGGTTGAGTTCACACAAAATATAGATGGAATCCATAAAAAAACACATTAGTTTCGGAAGTGGTTCTGACCACTTATGTTGTGTTTAAACTAGGGGTGGGTGATATGTCCCTAAATTAATATCACAATATTTCATGGTATTTTTGCGATAACGATACTCTTGGCAATATGACAAAACACTGAATTTTAAAAAATATATATTTCAAGAATACACTCTTGCAACAATAGAAAAACTGAATTTTGTTATAGTATATGATATGATATAGCACAACCCTAACTGAGATATTAAAAAATACAAGAATTTTATCAGATTTGTAACAGAAGTCAATGATCTAGAATGTCATTATACTAATAATGCACTCCCAGTATCTTCATATATCCAGGATTAAGGTAAAATAAATGATACTGGACAGATATAATATGTCTCTAGAGGATATATAATGGGAAATGAGAACAGTGTGGATTTTTCTTTTTCTAAAAACAGTAAAAAAGTAGTACCCTGATGTGATAATTAGGGGTGGGTGACATGACACGATATTTTTAAGGGTATAATATTGTTCACGATATTCAAAAATGTTGACAATATTACTGCGAACGATACGATATGGCACACCCATAGTTTAAACACCACACATAAGATATCTATGTAGATCACACTGTTTTGATTAGATTAAAAAGAAATTCAAGTTCCATATATATTATATATGATTGTATTTTTTCCTAAAATTTTATTTTTAAAAACAATGTGATACTTATTATATTGCCCAGTTTTTGTCATTACACAGCCCTAGTGTTGACACCCAATATTAAAACAGCTAACGATGTTCAGCAGGTTAGATCAGACCCGGGCTCTTTATCTGCTGAGATAAAAAAAAAAAAACCTTTATGATATCCAGAGGCCATCTTCACTATCCATAACCCTACACCGAGCTTCGACACCGGGATGCTCACAGACTTTACAAGCACGTTAATGTAATCCAGCACAAGGCCTGCAATAGGAAAGATTGATTCACTCTTCAAAACGCCTTTGATGCCGTTTAATCAATAAAGAGGGCAATACATCCTTACCGCCAATCGAACACGGGTTACTACAGGCTATTACAGCTCGGCAGTACACCCACCCCGTTCATTTTCTCTACCTGGCCAGAGAACGCAGTCGATAACGCCGCCTGCATGTCACTGTATGTCCTGCGCAGCTGACCTGACTCTCATGTGAACTGTAAGGGAGTCACAGAAATCAATCTAATGATTATTTTAGGAATGAAACTGGGATTGTGAGACTGATAAAGATGGAATGTTCACTATTGTCTAAGGAAGCGTTTACTGCAGCACAAAGTGATTAAATTTAAATTAAAGACTAATGTTCCTGCAGAAACTGGGAGTGTGTTGCAGCCTCTATCAATTTTGTGTGCAAATCTTGGCAAGCATTTTTTTTATTAGAATTGAATGCTCCAAACTCAGAAAAGATCCCAGTAATGGGAGTAAAGTAATTATTTCAGATATTTCTGATATTTTTATATAAAATCTGTATTGAATAATTGTTTGGTTTACTAAACCTGAATTCTTGCATGGCATACATGTTTTTTCTCTTTTTATTTGGGCTATTCTATTTATTTGGGCTACAATCTAAAAAACAGAGGTACGATTCGAGTACTTTTTTTTACTCAAAGGTACACTCTTCATAGTTGTACCCTCAAAAGTACAATATTGGTCTTTACAGGGTCAGATTTGTTCCCTCTGAAGTACTTTCAGCAATAAGTACAGATTTGTACCATTTAACCAGACAAAAGGTACATTCAGTATTCTGTATCATTGTACTAATAAACAATATATATTTTAATTGCATTTTTTTTATTTGAAAGCCAGATAATTTTGGATCATGAAGTTTTTGGGACATATTTAGTTGATGATAATGTTTCTAATCTTTATAATATTTACTGGCACAAAAAACATGGGTACAAAAAATGACTCCCACTGAAAGGCACTTTTTTGTACCTCAATATAAGGCACAGCCCCAGCGACAAGCTTTGTACTCTTTTAAGTACAAATCTGTACTTACTTTTCTTAGTGTGTAATTGGCACCGGATTAGTGTAAAAACAAAGAATAATCTTTTTATATGATGTCCACATATGAGGACGTTAGTTTTATTTTTCGACAGAACCCAATGCAGTTGCAATTAGTAATGACGTGCAAAACATTTACTTTGTGTCTGAACACTGCAGCATTTTTTGTGTAAGTGTAAAACAAAAGTAGAAACAACAATTGTGCCCCTTTGAGCAATATGGTTCATTTAAAGTGCTGCTTCAAAACAAAGACATAACAAAGTAAAAAAAACATAATCTTTTACTGTATTTACTGTATTTAATGTTCATTTAAATTTCTGAAATTGAAACTGTAACGTGTTAAACTCTTCTCATTTCTAATTGGCTGTGCTAACCCTTGCCTTCTCCTCTTATCATATCTTACTGTTTACATAGCTGTAAAACATAAATGAACATTAATTAGTTCCTTGGCAGGCCCAGCTCGGTATTACTGTCAAGAATTTCCTATATTTCTATTCATGTGTGGCTAATTAACACACTTTAATCACGTCAAATTTAAGGCGCTGTTTTATTTTACTGACCCTCTCTGACTAGTCTGTGCCCTGCTTTCTGCTTCTTAATAAGACTAGCTTTATTAATACATAACAGTTTAGAATAAGGAGCGTTGGGATTGACCGAACACTGTTATGTTTGCTGCTCATACAGTGGAGGTCAGAGAGGCAAGAATCTAGCTGAAGATGTATTGATTCATGTGGATTTCTTAAAGGCTGTTAGATTTAGCACTGAAAAATCTGAAAAAGTGTTAAATTAGTGCATAGTCTTGTCATGATATGTATTTTTTAGTTGGACAGAAATCATTGTGATAAGCAATACTATCAGCAATAGTCATTTTTCTATAATATTATTTGTCATAATAATAATGTAATAGCATAATAACGCAATTACACCCTTTTAAAGAGCTTTTAATTGTTATTTTTTGTTATGTTTTTTAGGCATTGGAGTTAATATTTCAGAATGTTTAAAAATATAACTAAAACTGATTTAAAAATCAATGTTTTTATACAATACTGGCCTTTTCATGTTAACAGGCATTTTTTGCAAAGAAAAACATAAGATGTCAGCAAAAATGATTAAGGTTACGTCCATATATTGTAAAATAAGTAAATAAAAATAAAATACAAAAACACAGGGAACATAGGGAATACATGAAATACCAACATTTAGATAACTCAGCACATAGATAACAGACATGTTAAGAAAATGTTATGTAATAAAACAACATTTTGATTTAATTTAAGGTCATAAAAAGACATTTTTAGATAATTTAATGTCACTAATATAACATAATAAAATAATAATGTAGTTACTCCAGCAATGAGCAATTAAGTTTTACATGTTAGTGATATTCAGACATTGGAATCTGAATATAATATGTTTTAAATATTTAACATGAATAAAACATAAATAAAGCAAAAAGCCAAAAAGTATATGTATATGAGTATATAGGATATGCTCGTATATTGTTGATAAGATAAGTTATAAATATAATTACTGTGATAGGCCATGTAGTAGTGTTTACTAAAAATAGTGATCTTAATGTGGGCAATATTGATATTGATAATGTGGTATATTGTATAGTTTTATGTGTACTATATTGTATCGTGGTGATATATGGCATCAAAAAGCAATATTTTTTTATTTAAACATAGAAGCTCTAAATAATCTAAAGGTCGTACCCCAATTTGACTGTCAATTAAATAAACAGGGTAAACCTGTGATGGTTGTAAATTCTGTGACACTGACAACAATAAATCCATTATTTAGGATACGATAAGTATCATAGAGAACTGTCTTGTGAAATACAGAGTATCACATTATCGTAATATTGTTGTTATCATATGCAATGTATCATGTTAAAATTGTATCAAGGGATTTCCTGTGATTCCCACCCATTCACACTTGACAGGATGGCAGTCCATAATATACACCTACTCACATATTCACTATTAAGGGGCTGTTTAACATGAACCTGCCATGTGTATGTGGGAGGTGAGAGAAAATGGAAAACCCAAAGAAATCCCTCACTGATAAAAGGAAAATACACCAAACTCCTCCCAGTTTGACATTATGAGTGAAGACTATTCAAAGCCATTTATTTGTAGCATTTCTATTGGTCCATTCATCATGAGAACAATATATAGGATAACTGTCAGACTCACATTCGGGGAAAAAGCTAAAAACTGCACACAGAAATACATGGTTTTGGACAAAAGTATTGGGACATACATTGTTTCTTTTAAAATCAATTAAATTAAAAAGTTTTTTTCTTTTTTTTCTTGGAGTAACTGTCCAACTGTAACGTTTGAAGACAGAAACCCAGATGGGGCCTACCAGTAACCATCATGGCACCCATCACTAAACCCATCACAAAACTTTCTGGTTACCAGTTGGACTACCCTTACAAACGCATGTACTTTATCTGCATAGGCATGGAGCCAATATGTTAAAACACAATGGGAATATAAAAGTGGTATAACCTCATTTAGAGTTTCACAGGTTTACTAAACTATGTAAATGTGGTTTCGACACTCAAGCTGTTTGGTTTAACATAATTTAAGATTCATTTACAATGACACTACTGACCGTAAGCTTGGGTGTACTGGTAGCTCACCACACTAACTTATATCCTTAGATCCAACAGCCTAAAACTCAAAAAAATTGTGCCAGGGAAGACTTTTCACTGGATTTTGAAGCATTGCTGTGAGAATTTGATTGCATTCAGTGACAAGAGCATTAACAATGAAAAAATGTTGGATAACCACTACCCCTCACCAACTAAACTGACCCCAGATTACCTTTACTAGTTGGACATTATTTTGGACCAGCAGCCCACCCCAAACCACTTCATGCTCAACAGCACCAGAACTCATCCCAACACTCATGCTTGCTTATGGTTATGTTAAATACCCATAAATGGGTATATAGTTCAAACTGATACAAACTCATACAGGTACAGTTCCTATTGGTCTACCAATTGATGTAATATTGATTTGGACACATAGCTTAGTAAGAGTGACCACATGACTGACCCCAACTTTAGCTTTACTTTATCTTTGGTTGGATATTATGTTGGACCAGCACCCCACCCAACCCAAGTTTTAATTGATACAAACTCATACAGGTACAGTTTTCATGGGTCATCCAATTGGTGTGAATACTGATGGCGGTTCTGACACTGAGGTTGTTTGTGTGTAGATTATAAGGAGTGACCCCATGACTGACCCCTTTAGCTTTCCTGGTTGGACATTATGTTAAACCAGTACCCCACCCTACCCCACTTCATGCTCAACAATGCCCAAACCCAGTCCAACCCTCATGCTTGCTTAATAAATTGTTAAATAAATGGGCATATAGATCAAATAGATACAAACTCATACAGGTACAGTTCCTATTGGTCTACCAATTAATGTAAATATTGATATTGTTCTGACACTTACGTAAGAAGTTTGTTTGAACATAATTTATAAATCAGTGAGAGTAGCCTCATGACTCACCCCAACTTTAGCTTTACAGGTTGGACATGATGTTGGACCAGCACCCCACCCCACTTCATGTTCAACAACACCCCAGACTCATCAAAACCTTCATGCATGATAATGGTATTGTTACATAAATGCTCAACATCACCCTAACTCATCCCAAAAGATTTATATCCCTCTAACTCATGCTTGTTCATTCATGTTATCGTTCCAGAAATGGTCATATAGTTAAAACTGATACAAACTCATACAGGGACAGTTCTTACTGTTCTATCAATTGATGTGAAAAATAATGATGGTTTGGCCACTCAAGTAAATGGTTTGTTTGAACATGTTTTATGGATCAGTGAGAGTGAACACATGACTGATCCCAACTTTAGCTTTACTGGTTGGACATTATGTTGGACCAGAACCTCACTTCAAACCACTTTATGCTCCACAACACCCAAACCTCTCCTAACATCCATACTTGCTAATGCTATCGTTGCATAAATAGGCATACTGTTTAAATTGATACAAACTCATATAGGCTACAGTTTTCATTGGACTACCAATTGATGTGAATATTGATGATGGTTCTGACACTGAGGTGGTTTGTTTGTACCTGTTTTATGGATCAGTGAGAGTGACCCCGACTTTAGCTTTACTTGTTGGACATGATGTTGGACCAGCAGCCTACCCCAAACCATGTAATGCTCAACAACACCCAAACTCACCCCAACCCTCATGCTTTCTCGTGTTAATGGTAAATAAATGGGCATTTAGTTCAAACTGATACAAACTGATTGATAGGCAGTCCTTATTGGTCTACCAGTTAAAGTGAATATTGATGGAGGTTCAGACAATCAAATGAATGGCTTGTTTGAACATGTTTTATAGATCAGTGAGAGTGACTGCATGACTGACCCCAACTTTAGCTTTATTGGTTGGACATTATGTTGGACCAGCACCACACCCCACCCCACTTTATGCTCCACAACACCCAAACTTATCCTAAAGGCTGTATATCCCTCTAATTCATGCTTGTTTGTTCATGTTATCATTACATTATTGGGCATATGGTTCAAATTGGTCCAAACTCATATAGGCGACAGTTCCTATTGGTCTACAAATTGTGTGATCGTGGTTCTGACACTTTGCATGTCCACGTTATATGGATCAGTAAGAGTGACCACATGACTGACCCCTTTAGTTTAACTGGTTTGACATGATATTGGACCAGCATCCCACACCCACCTCACTTCATGCTCCAAAACCTCCAACTCATGCCAAAGCTTTATTTTCCTCTAATTCATGGTTGTTTGTTTATGGTAGTGTAACATAAATGGGCAAATGTTTCAAACTGATTTAAACTCATAAAGGCTACAGTTCCTATTGGTCTACAAACTGTGTGAACGTGGTTCTGACTCTGGTTTGGGGTTTGTTTGTTTGTTTGTTTACTCATATCCACAGGTCAATTAGAACTATATTATGACGGGAAAAACGTGTTGAACGTTTGAAAACAACGTTTAAACAAAGTCGATTCAACTTTATCTCCAGTTTTCTTACCGAGCCCGAGTCCCACCAGCAGCCTCCCCACGAGCAGCACCTCCTTGCCGGGCGCCGCGCTGAGCACCACGCCGCTGATGGCGAAGACGCAGCTGGCGAGCAGCACGCAGACCCTCCGACCGAGCAGCCCGTTCAGAGCGCCGCCAGCCAGCGCGGACAGCGCCGCCGCGGCCACGGCTCCGGACACCAGCAGCTCCTGCCACAGCGCGGTCACGTTGCTCTCGCGTTTGAGCAGCAGCACCGCCCCCGAGAGCACGCCCGTGTCGTAGCCCAGCAAGAAGCCCCCCAGAGCCGAGAAGGCGGCCAGGACGTACACGAAGGCCGGCGTGTCGTCCTGCTGGAGCTGCTTGCGAGCTGCCCGCTCCGGGTCTCCAGAAGCTCCGGGAGCTCCAGAGCCACCCGCGGCCGCGGAGCTGAGCGAAGCCGAGGAGGAGCTCACCGCGCCCGGGCTGCTGAGGCTGGAAGCCCCCGCCCCTCCACCGCCGGTGATCAGGCTCCTCTCGCCGTCGTCGCTCGCCTTCTTGCGCCTCTCGCCCAGCAGGTTGCTCATGCTGCGGAGGCTGTAGTCATGGTGGGGGAGTTTGCGAGACATAAGTGAAGGAAAAAAATGGACAAAACTGTCAAGAAAAAATATATGGAAAAACGATAAAAACACAAACAAAAAGTTTTTTTGGAGCTCCAACACCTTCTTCTGCACTTCTAGCGAAGCCTAACTACTACTATTCTACTCCGATCTGGCATCCAGCAACGTCAGTCCCATCATCATCATCATCAGCACCAATACCATCATCAACAGGACCACCCTCCTCAGCATCAGCATCTTCATCATCCTCCTCTCAGCCATCCATCCCTAAGTGCGCTCTGAGTGATGCTGAGGAAGATGAGCAGCTCCAACAGCAATAAGGTAACAACAGTGAGAAAGAGAGGAGGGCGGTCCCTGCTTTCGTCATCACCAGCGTGCGTATGTGTTTATGTGTGTGTGATTGTGTGACGTGGGAAAAAGGCTCTCCACTCCACTTAAAAACACACACACACACACACACGCTCACGTAGACACATGCACACACACACCCTTGGTTGAATGTGTTCATTGGTTCATAAGAAAACGTGCACTTCTGCTGCCCCCCAGCTTCTGTTGTTTAGAATTAAAACGTTATTTAATTGATTAAACACATTAAAAAATGTGTCCAGACACCCCCTCATAATGAGTGAATAAACATGACCCAAGGTCACCAGGTCCAAGGACGAGATTAAAAACATCAGCTACAGAGAATATAAAGATTGGTGGACTTCCATAAAGTGCTCCTAAAGAGATACACATTCATTAGCGAAAGCTATAATGCACCTCATGGTGAGCTCTTCAACTGAGCCTTTACTGTGAATGATAATGTGATGATCGCAATACGACAATCAGTCACTCCTTGTAGTGATGCAAGGGACACTATGAGCTCAGCACCATGTGCAAGACATCCTGTGGCCACACGTCTTGCCTCTCATGGCTAACAACTGGATAACAACTGGCATTTTTCAGCAGGATAATGCTCGCCCATACACAGAAATGGGCTCCCAGAAATATCTCAAGTTGAATAGGAAGTGTTAGATTTAGGTTGATGTTGAAACCTATGGGTAACTCTCCAAGACAAGTGTTGGAGAACAACTATCCATTACCTTTGGGATGAGTTGGAGTGACAATTCCAATCTAGTAGTAACCATCCAAACGCAGTACCTGTCCTCTATAATCAAGTGGATTAATACAATCAATGGGTGAAAACTGTCAAATCTTTGATGGAACAGCAATATTTCATCAGATAGTATAAAGTCTACCACTGTCACACAATACCATGACCACTACTATGTAAGTCAATACATAGCCCTGCTGAGCTGAGAATGGTATTATGTAATTTTGCTCATCAGGCTGCTTACTCATAGTAGTCATGATCTTTGGCCATCTTGGTCCTGCTGGTGGACCACCTTCATAAAGCCAATCTTGCTTGTCATGTATAGTACCTTGAAAAAATATTCATACCCCTTGAACTTTTCCACTTTTTTCACGTTACACTCACAACTGATTTATTTTTAATTTATTGGGATTTCATGAGATACACCAACACATAGCAAAAGTAATTGTGAATTAAAAAGAAAATGCTACATAGTTTTGTTCAGTAAAAAGCTTAGTGAAAGTTTGTTACAGAACATTACCGATGAAACAGGATCATAAAAAACCTTGAAACACACCAGACAGGTCAGGGCTTAAAGTTGCGGAGAAGTGTAAAGCAAGGTAAGGTTCTAAAAATATCTCTGTGAACATCTCACAGAGCACTGTTTAATCCATCATCCCAAAATGGAAGGGGTATGGCTACACAACACGTGGCCATCCACCTTACCTGAGATTCCAGGCAAAGTGAACGCTAATTAGAGAAGCAGCCACAAGGCCCATGGTCACTCTGGAAGAGCAGCAGAGATTCACAGCACAGGAGAAGGAGCTGTTAGTCGTGTACTCCACAAATCTGGCCTTTATGGCCAAAAAGAAAGCCATTTTTAAAAGTAAAACGTAAGCAAATACAGTATGTGAAAGATCCTACTCACACCACACATCACTTGTCAATCAGTTTGGTCAATTTGCTCATACTTTTTAAGAACTTTCAGAACTGACCTCAAAACATAAGTCAAGCCTTTGCGAGGCATAAATATATGCTTCAGCAGCATTAATGCTGATGTTCACTAAGGAAGAGGTTCGTTATTGGTTTTCTGTCAAACCAGGTGTGAAAGCCAGTCCACACCTGAATTAACACACCCATGGACCAGCTGTGACTGGCTAGCTAGTTATCACATTCTTCCACACTCCCTCCATCAGAAATGAAAGGGTAGGAAACTTTATCAATAATCAGATTCTTCCAGAGCTTGTTTTGGAGCTGGAGAAAGGTGTTAGATCGTTAAAAATGTGTGAGAAATGGTAAGTGTGAGCTCAGAGCTAATTGTGTGTGAGTTTCACGGCCAACGTGTGAGAGCTAGCAGCCCTGTAACACATACAGTTAAACTTATCATGTTCCATGTGTCCTTGGGTCAGTGTGTTTTCTGCTTGTCTAGGGGCTTTTTGTCACTCTTGCACTGAAGAAAATTGTTTTTTTGTCATTTTTATTATTAGAAAGATGGTAAAAACAGCATGTGAAACCAATTCTTCACTGAATATTTAAAATACTCTATGTACATATTTTTTCTCTTTTCAAAAGAAAATAAATTCCGAAACTAAAAGTAATTAATGTTAAGAGAACACTGAATTAGTAGTAGTTTAATGGTGCCCAGTGAAAAACATCTCTATGGTTTTTTTTATTATTATTTTTCTCTGTCAATTGAACCCTTCAGCTGATTTGTACTCTGTGTAAATACAGGGGTTGGACAATGAAACTGAAACACCTGGTTTTAGACCACAATAATTTATTGTGGTGACGGACAGTTCTCGTGGAAACAGGAGAGTTGAGGTGCACATTACATTTTGCATGATTTGGGCAGCCGTGGTTTTATGTTTTTTGGATATAATCCTGGTTAGCACCCGAACATCCCTTTCAGACAGCTTCCTCTTGCGTCCACAGTTAATCCTGTTGGATGTGGTTGGTCCTTCTTGGTGGTTTGCTGACATACTCTTTTGAACTCTGGTATGTCACCCATAATGTTATGTGCATTGCAATATTTTGAGCAAAACTGTGCTCTTACCCTGCTAATTGACATTCACACTCTGCTCTTACTGGTGCAATGTGCAATTAATGAAGATTGACCACCAGGCTGGTCCAGTTTAGCCAAATGACAGGTGTTTCAGTTTCGTTGTCCAACCCCTGTAACTGTCTATAAAATAACCAATAGAAATGGTACTCTATTTATAAGACTTGGAGTAAATATTACATTGACTGTCAGTTATTCTAAACATAAACTTTTTAAAAGAACTAATCAACGTTAAGATATATGTTTTCATCAGACAATGAACAATGAATTTGGTGTTTTCCCTTTGCCAGTTTTAGCCAAATAATTTTGGTTGCAAAATATTTGGTGCAACACTAGTTTGTTAAGTTTTTAATCTATAAATATGACATCTAGCATCAAAAAGATATAATAATTTGTACTGGTTTCTTGTTTTGTTTAATAATCGTCTCATTTTCAAGTTTCCTTTTAATGTTCATGCCTTTTGAAGTATTTGGAGTCTGTTTTGATGTGCAGCACCTGGGTCTTGTTGAAATTACTGTCTGATAAGATTTTTTGATGTGATTTCTTCTTGTTGTCGTTGATTACATGTTTGAGCCATTTTTAAGAATGAATTGTAGCATGATTTAATCTCATTAATCATTTTATCAATAAGATCAGCTGTGATACATCTGTAACCCTGCTGTCCTTTGTGTTTACCTTCATTTTTGAAGTTTTTGTTAAGCTGTAAGGAAGCTGTTTGGTCCATTCTCTGTTTTCCTCGTGGAACAATATTCAGGATGTGTGTGTGGTTTATGTTGAGTGTTTCCTATTCAGCCTTCAGGCTTTATAATGGGAGGTGATTAGCTCCAGTACAGAAGGTCTGAAAGAGACCAGAGGCTTCTTCTAAAGTGGTTCAATAACTCGGCTCTGTAGGGCAGCTCTGTTTATTTCCTCTAACACACTTGATTTAACTTTATAATTAAGGTAAATATGGACTGAAGAGGAGCAGGAAATGCTAAAACTCTGAACGTTGCCATGCTGAGAAAGCCTGTGAGCTTGAGAAGCTCAGAATTAGAGAAGCTTGATTTAATTAACTGTGCTTTTTTTTTTTGGTTTGACTTTCATAAATTGAGATGTTAAAATATAACCATAAGTACACCATACTTCATTTTAGGATTTCCATGTAAAAAAAATCAAATTTAAAACCAGATTGTTGGTTTTAGAAAAGGTCTAATCTGGTCTTGATGATTAAATTGGTTGAAAAGTTGGCAAAAATCCAGGCAAAAATACTCTGTACTGGTCATTCACCAGTACAGTACTTGTACTTGACCAGTACAGTGTGTGTTGCATTTAATTTGTTATAATTATGACCTTTTTTTCTTAATTATGACTTATTATTACAGAATTATGACTAAATCTCAAACATTAAGACAATATAATTTTATCTCATTATTGCTAAGTATCTATTATAATTAAATCTGCTATCTTATTTTATGTTCTATATATTCTTATTTTATGTAATAATATCCAAATAACCTATGTTACTTTTTTATAATTATGACTTAGTATCTCACAGTTACGACTTATTCTCTTATATTTATGATTTATCATCTTAATATTATAACAAACTAGCTTATTATTTCTTGCTATCTTTCTTGCAAACTTGTGATTTTTTTCCACCTCAGTTGGAAGGAATGGACTTGTTTAGTTTAGTTAGAGTTTAACTTTTAATTTGTGCTAGCCAATGCTAAATGGCAAAACACAAACCAGCTAGTTCATGCTTAACTGTCATAGAAAAACGAAACTCATTATTTAAAGTTTCTACATCTCCCTCATCTGCGGAGTTGCCCCACACAGTAGGTATAGATCCCTCCACCAAATGAAGTACGGTGCTTGCAAAACTAACAGAGAAATGTGGGACACCTTCAACTAATCTAGTGGGTGGGGCTTTGGTGAGGGTTGACGGGGGAGGGGTGGTGCCAGGATGATTCGATGCATGTTTACTTATTGTCGTAATCATCATAATAATGGAGCCATCTAAATGGCTTATAGAAGCAGATGATTCCTGACACCAAACTCTTTCAACTGACTCAAAAAAAAACCCAGATAGGAACAGTTGAAATACAAAATCGTGTAAAAAGAAGGTTTCACATAATATGTCCTATTAAAAATGTGACTAGACAAGACAATCATGCTAAACATCTCAAATTGCTCAGTTGTCAGCGTACTTGGGGGAAAGCGCAGCAGCTCGGTTCTTATACATCAGTTCACAGGCGACTTGTGCTGACTGACATCACCCTTAAAGTGATGAGGGGAAAGAGCACCATCTACCCACCCAGAGAGAGCAAGGTCAATTGTGTTCTCTTGGGGCTCCGGCAGCTGAAAGCAAGCTACATAATAAGGATTCGAACCAGCAATCTCCCAGTCATAGTGGCAGCACTTTAGACCGCTGGACCACTCAGCACTTAGAAGAGTACTTTCAATTCATGTTTGACATACTGTCAGAATGTGGAGAGTTACATCAATCAACCTACCAGACCACTCTGTTTTTAAAAATGAATATACAGTATTATATATTGCAGGGATGGTTTTTACCAAGACTCACAATTTAAAATAAAGTATCTCAGGGACTGCTGCTTTAAACTAATGTATGTTCTTCAGCACTGCTTCAGGTGGCTTTAGTGTAATGTAAAATGAATAGTAATCAGGCTGTTGAACCCTAAGTCTGCTCTGGATGCAGGTCTACCTGTTTAAGATGAATTGGAAAACCGGCAGCTGGCTTCGCAATGGAAAATTCCAGATGGAAGATTTCCATGTCCCAGTAACACTTCTACAGTGGTCAGGTGGGATATATACTTTAACCCAGGGATCAACAAGGGGAATCTGGGCTGAAGGTGTAAATATCATATTGTAAACTGGATGATCTTGTAAAGAAAACATGCTTCAGTAAAGAATGAAAGCTGGGGTTGACTTTTACAGCTCTGAAAAAAAATAAGATACCACTTAAAATTTGTGAGTTTCTTTGATTTTACCTAATTTAAAACCTCTGGAATCTAGAGGAAGATGGATGATCACAAGCCAACAAACCAAGCTGAACTACTTAGATTCTTGCACCAGGAGTAGCATAAAATTATCCAAAAGCAGTGTGTAAGACTGGTGGAGGACAACATGCCAAAATGCATGAAAACTGTGATTAAAAACCAGGGTTATTCCACCAAATATTGATTTCTGAACTCTTACAACTTTATAGTTATGAGCTTGTTTTCTTTGCATTTTTTTGAGGTCTGAAAGCTCTGAATCTTTATTGTTATTTCAGTCATTTCTCGCATTTCTCATTTTCTGCAAATAAATACTCTAAATAACAATGTTTTTTGGGTTTTTTTTTTTTGGAATTTGGGTGAAATGTTGTCCGTAGTTTATAGAATAAAACAACAATGTTCATTTTACTCAAACATATACCTATAAATAGCACAATCAGAGAAACTGATTTAGAAACTGAAGTGGTCTCTTACTTTTTTCCAGAGCTTTGTGAGTGTTCCAGGATTTGGTGATAATACAGAATATGGCACCATCTGCTGGCCACGAGCTGCAAGCTTAGATTAAGCAGAACCAACAGTTCAACAGCAGCCGCATGACTTGTCTCTATCCACCTTATTCTGCATGATGTTATGAAGGGGGCGATTTTTGTGAACTTTGTGTTAGATTCTCTGCTCCAGCAGAGGACCATTCTTATTAGTTTAACACGTTACATAGTTAAGACATAGGGTGTCACACTTATTAAAATAAGATCTGAATTTTGAACAACAGTGATTTGAACACAATACAAAAATATTTGTTTTGAGAAGTTCCATTTTACTAACTTGCTGTGTATCCACCACCTTCCACAGAAGAGGAGCTGTGTCTATAGTTGGTGTGGCTAAATGTAACACATACAAACAAATGCCCGAACGTCTTCTCTTACCATTTTATAAGGGACAAACCAACACTAGAACATCCTAACCCAGAGAAATGGGTCCTCATTTCTGAAGCTCCAGTAAAGCATGAGGTTTACCAGCTCGCTACACACACCCTATACCCTAGCACTCGTAGGTTAGCTCTAAAGCTAACAGCTTCTCTCACAGACTTTCAGAACCAGAGATTCACGACCCAGTTTCCTTCCACAGAATATTAAGAGCATACAAATGAATGTTTGGGTGGATGTGTTGAATTTAGTTCCTTCAACCACAGACGCAGCTCCTTCTCTCTGGAAGGCTGTAGATATAAGTTAGCTTAGGTTAGTGAGATAGCTCCACACAGAACTATCTTTTTGTGTGTAAATAGTAAATAGTAAATAGATGTAAATAATGTTTAATAGCTTGTGTCCACAGCAGTAGCTACTTCAGACTGCATTTACTTTAAATACGATACGACCAAAAATTATTTTATATGAACTGGCCAGATTTACAAACTCTTAAACGTTTTTATGATTTTTATACTTTTTAAAATAATATTGGTGGCCAATCATTTAAATCATCCTAGATACTTTCAGTGGTAGTTCATGTAAAAAGATTAAGTTGCAATTTATAGCAATGTTGGAGCACTATTATTGGTCCATTTATTATAAAATGTCAATGTAATGTAAAAAAAAAAAAAAAAAAAAGCTAACATTTAGAAAAATATATTTAAAATGCTACATAGATTAAAAAAACAAAACAAAAAGGTAACATGGCTGCTCTGTATCTCTATAGAGGGTGAAAATATAAAAATATGTTATACATATACATATATGTGTATCTCCAACCAGTCGTAAATTTCCAAGCTGGTTAGGACTATTACCATGCTAATTCTTATTTTATTTAATAGCTTCTTAAAATTCTGAATACCACAAGATAATTGATATGATTGGATAGGATAGGATTAAAGTCCGAATAATTAGGACCACCTACTTTCTACACTCATTGTCTATCTTTTCAGCCTCACTGATCATATAGGACATTTTGTAGTTCTATAGTTACAGACTGTAGTCCTGTATCTGTTTTTCTGCATACTTTATTATTATCCTCCTTTCACCCTGTTCTTCAACGCTCAGGACCTCACATGACCACAGAGCAATATTATTTGGGTGGGGGATCAATCTCAGCACTGCTGCAACACTGACATGGTGTTGGTGTGTTAGTGTGTGTTGTGCTGCTATGACTGACATTTTAGTGTTACTACTAGACAGCGAATAGTTCACCATTGTGTCCTGGGGGAGTCCTGGAAGCACTGATGAAGCTCTACAGTATAACCAACACAAATTGTGTGAAACTTAGTGAACACAGTGTTCAAGAACTCCAGCAGCACTGCTGTGTCTGATCCACTTATACAAGCACAACACACTCTTACAAACACGTATGGACACAGGGAGAACCCACACCCTGGAGCTGTGTGACCCATATAAACATTCTCAAACATGTAGTAATTAGCATTTTAAGGCAGTTCTAAGCAGCAGTGTTTTTCATGACGTCAGGTCACGTCCTGAACTGGCCTGATGGTACACATTAGCCTTATTTTCATGCCTAGAAGGACTCTTAAGTAAATATGCCTCCAGTATTAACCTGCTGATGCTTTTAAAAACGTGGGTGTGTTGCTAGTGTTTATTATGCATCAGATAATTTCTCCTTCCATTGCCCTGCTTATAATGTTTATATGTCACTTATAATGGCTAGGACTGGAACAGAGGAAACCCCTTAACATCCAAAAAAGCTAAAAAGCACAAAATACTTTTACTTATATGTTTTTATATAAAACAATAGTTGACAGAAAGTTTTTTTTTACATTATATTGGTTCTGAAACTGTTGGTTAGATCTGAATTTAGAATGAAGTTCTTATTTTTAGTTCTTCTTTAGTTTTAGATGCTAGTCTTTGGGAAGGTGAACAGGGAAGTAGTGTAAGGAGCAGTAATTAAAGAGCAGGAAATAAGCAGAAGGTATAATTTCTAACCAGGCTGATGGATTTACACACTACTGATCAAGTGCAGAGGCTGGGAAAAGAATGGAAACAGCTCTTATTGTGAAATAATCTATTTTTTTGTTTGTTTCCAATAGAGTTGAGTCACAGTAAACCAAATAATAGCTTTCTAATTTTAGTGGAAGTTCAAGAAGCTTATTAGTATGGAAGCCTTTTCCGCCACTTGGAAAACTGGATAGTCAATTATAATTATGGGATATTACATCATTATTATGATATACTAAGTGCTAACAATGAGATTTATAGTCATAATTATGTCTTACTATATCAATTATGACTTAGTTTCTCAGCATCGTTTATTCCTATTTTAGCATGTCACTTCCTATTCCTTTTTTTATTCTGTTTATTTTACAGAATTGCCGAGATAGGAATGGATGTCTGGAGGGTGACTGTTGTCAGAGTTTTAATCAGTCACTGGAGCACCTGTGTTTTCTGCTGCCAACATAGAAATACACCAGAAATTGACATGAACTCACCACTTCCAGACCACCACACCCATCAGTGTAGATATATTCATGAGCTCTGCCAATATTTAAACAGCGCAGGTGCAAGGTGTGAAAATTGACTGGTGGTGGGGTGTAAGATAGCGATGTGCATCGTGATGTGCCTTGCTCAGGGTGTAAGTTATGGCCAATAGTCTGCTGCACTAAGTGTTACAAGTGACACATAAAATATATTGTTAAACAATGTAAAGTGTGAGACACTAAGAAATGAAAGTTAAAATATTTTTGAAAAAGTACAAATACATCAAAACTGTGTTTTAGTAAATGGAATTGAGTACAAATAAGTAATTACTATGCCTTATCTAGTTTATGAACATAAACAAACTTTTTTTTATTTATTATTTAATTTGTTTTAATTTATTTTTAGGTCAATGAATCAAAACGATGTAAAACATTTGTAATGGACCATCTTCTTAATTTGCCTGACAGTAAATCTGTTTTTAGCAAGCAATTAATGAATGTCTTACTACATTGGTCATACACTTTTATTTGGAGATTTTATATCAGTTCCATCAAGATTCGTGTTCCAGAAAGAAACCCAACTCTTCTGTTCTGACCTGTGCACACTACCATCATGCCAAAAAACAAAAAAAAAGTGCATGAACAATAGGAGAAGGCCTGGGCTCTCCATGTCCTAAACACCCGAAACAAAGCAATGAATTTACATGTTTATTTCTAGAGTTACTGCAGTGAAAAAGAATATTAATGCAGTGTTATCGGACTCCGTCTGAGAAGCCCATTGAGTTCTGGAGGGGAACAGGTTGAATGCTTAATTCCAGGTTCATTTCCTCATGCTATTCAAAGTAGGCCAGTGGGTCCGGGTATAAAAGCACTGCAGGGCTGAGCCGATCCCAGCAGTGGAGTGAGTGTGGAGGTGTTAAAGGTGGATCTCAGAACATGGCTCTGCAGCGGGTCGTTATAGGAGTTATAATACTGATCTCAGGTAGGCAGTGTGTGGAATTTTATTATGTAACTACATAACGGTTGGCTTTTCTGTGTGGGATTTAAAATGATTAAAATGATTTTGATATTTTTCTTTCACTGTTTGTTTTTTCAGGTCAAATTTTGGTCTCAACAGCACAAACAAGTATGTAGTTGCTGGATAATCAATCAATACTAGACTTATTTCATATTCTAATGAATTATTTATATATATATATATATATATATATATATATATATATATATATATATATATATATATAATTTATAGTCACACATCTTGTTTAAAAAATTATTATCATATTTTTTGATGTCTTCAATATTAACCCTCTTATGCACAGCATATGCACACTACCTCTAATGAACAACATGGGTCAAAAATTACCCACATTCATTTAATTCATTTTTTTATTCATTTTTCTTTGTTTTGTAATTTGATCTAATTTTTTATTTTAATCAATTCATTTGTTAATATAACATTAGTATAACATTAATATAATTTTTTTTATTATAACATACATCTGTTGACACATTTTAAGTTGCTTAATCTGCTGTAGCTTGCAAAGTATTTTTAGTTATATCCACTTAGTTAAGAAAGGCTTTTTAGCTAAGTATACTGTGAAAAGGCTGTATTAATAATTCTTTAAAGCATTCTGTTTCGCTATTATTATTATTATTATTATTATTATTATTATTATTATTATTATTATTATTATTATTATTATTATTATTTATTTTTAATTATTATTTTTATTTATTTATTATTATATACATGTATATAGTCAAAATATTGGTAATTTGTTGTTTACAAAATGTTAAAAAATTACAGATTGTGTTTGTTTCTATTGAATATTTATTATGTTTAAGTGGTTTATTCTATAAATTAATTTAAAAAATAAGTTTTTTGTCAGTTTTTCACCAAGAATATTGTTGTCACAAAAATAACTTGGCTAACTCCAGTAGATAAGTAAATTTGAATATGCCAACAGACATTTTTACTCTTTTGTAGAAATCGTCTTTAAAATAACGCTAGGTAAAAATAACAATTAAGTAATTGTTATTATTACCAAGCTAGCTATTAACATATGTTAGGTAGCTAAATCTGTAGCTAGCTAATTATTTTTAGTTAAAACTACTTAGCTACGTAAATTGGTGGCTATTTAGCAAAGTAACCTATTTAGCTTAGCTAACTACTTTGCTAAGTAGTTAGCTAAGCTAACTACTATAGTTAGCTAACTCCAGTAAAATACAATGGAATATGCTAACAGCTAATAGCTAGCTGATAAATTACTTGTAACGTTCCTACAAGTATTGTACTCACTCTCTGGGTAACCTAAACCTTATTAAATACTATGTTCAGTAATCTTTCAATACTGGCATCAAATATTTTGTAAAGTAATGTTAGAACAATTGTAAAACAGTACTGAGTTAGCTGTGTGACTGAAGCTGTGCTGAGCTGTGTAATGGTAAATGCATGTGGGTTGTGTCTGACCCGTGTGTGTGTGTGTGTGTGTGTGTGTGTAAACCTGATGTAAAAATACAAAAGCTGTGCTTCTTTATAAAGTAATAAGGTAAAATGGAAAATGAAGAACAAAAAAAATATACAGTATATTTACTGCATACTTGAAATAGAAAATGATTTATGATTCATTTATTTTAAAGATATATCATAGAACCACTCAGCGGTAGATGAAGTTACATAGAAAATGAATGCAGATTATGTCATCCATGTTATGCATTAAAGAGGGATAGTGATACAAAATAAATATTTTTTTTTTATATAAAAAAGTAAGAAAGGAAAAAAAATAAATAAGGATGTCTGATGAACAAAAACAAGTTTAAATACTGTTAATTAATAATAAATTAATTATTAAAATGGTATAATAAATAATATTATTAAAAAAAAATAACATTGAATGAGATAGATGGTGCTTCCAAACTTTTAACTGGGACAATATTTGACAGCAGTTGTTAAGGGGTTTATCTCTATTGCAGATGTGTGTGAGACGTTTGGCAGTGGGGTGATTCAGACCTTCAGTAAGAGTATGTTCTACCTGAAGTCTACATGTCCTTTCACCCTGACCCGCTTCACTCTGTCCGGGGTGACCTGTAGCATCACTGTCCAGCGCAATGCCACCGGCCTCATGAACAGCGTGGAGATCACTGTGAATAAAATCACCACCGTACTGCAGGACGGGAAAATCACTGTGGAAGGAAGCAGGTAGGGTTCAGTGTGAAAGTGAGAATTTAATCCTTTAACAGAAGCAGCATCAGGAATTTCCTCAACAATTAAAGTGACTCGCTTGTGCTGTATAAGTTAAAAGCTGTACTAAGGCACAGTCACTCTGTGGCATTAATAAGTGTCATATTACCTGCTGTTAGTTTATTTGGTTTTGTGTTGGAGTAAAACATTTACTGAGAAAAGCACTGTGTGAACATTTTACTGCAGAATAAATCAATGTTTCTGATTTTACAACTATTTTTCAGTATCTCTCTCCCCTTCGATCACACCTATCAGCTGGTTTATCAGTATGGTGTCTTCATCAAGCTTAGAAGCAAGGTTCTCCCGTTTTCTGCCATCTGGCGCAGTCAACCTGGCGGCATCAGTTCAGTTTGGGTGAGTTGTGATCCTGCAGTACAATTATTAGTGTTATCGTCAACTATGAAAGGTTCTTTATAAGTGCTAACACTTATTTACAGTTACACTTATTTAGTGCCTTTTTGCCTTTCTTGGCATCCAAGGACGCTTACAATTGGGCCTGTCACGATAACAATTTTTTGCAAACGATATGTTGTCCTAGAAATTATTGCGATAAACGATATTGTTGGCTTTTTAAGACCATTAAATGGCACTAATATAATGATAACATAATATCATAACAAAGAAATTGCACGCTTTTAAAGACAAACTTTCCATTCCTGTTCACAGACCTAATTATGGAACCCGAAAAGTTCCCTGCTTGAACCAAAGTAGGTTATAGTCATAAATAATATATATTTATATATATACATACACATACACACACATTGCGAAGTGCGGAGGCAGGGGAACCATGGGTCTGCCCTACACCATGACGTGCAGCCCCGGTCTGTCCCATCTGGCCCACGTTGGATCAGCATAAAGGCAAAACAAACCTAAGAGACAAGTGGCTAGAGCTGCACTGGGACGTTACTATGTTTCTTTAAGTTTGTTTTGGGTGTTAATTTTTCCATTTTTCCTAATAAAGGTATGTTTTGAGTTTATTTGCTCCCTGTGTCTCTCTGTGCTTCTGCACTAGCGGGTCACACAGTCACAATATATGTAAGTGCATTTTGTAGATACAAACATAATGGACGATATCACGATTATTAAAATGATTGAGTTCATGTCCGTTTATTGAACGATAAGTCGATAATGTAATTATTGTGACAGGTCTACTTACAATAACATTCTACACACAATCACTTAAACACAACACTAATAAGAAGCGACGGACAATCACATAGTCTCAATCGAAAACAACCTTTGGCCCACGTCAGAGTGCCAATCCATATCTTATGAAAAAACCATGACAAACAAATTCATTTACATCTATCAGGAAAATGTAATTTGGAAAAAAGTAATTTCTAGGGCTTTGAGTCTCACAGCGGACCACAGTGAGAGCTATTATTCACAAATGGAAAAAACAGGGAACACTGGCGAACCTTGGTGGTCCGACCAAATTACTCCAAAAGGGCATGGACAACTCATAGAGGAGGTCTCAAAGGAACCTATAGCATCATTAAAAGAACCTCAGGTCTCACTTGCATCAGTTAAGGTCAGTAATAATGATTTAACAATAAGAAAGAGAGGTAAAAATGGTCTCCATGGCCATGGAGTTTCAAGGCAAAAAACACTGCTGACCAAAAAGAACACATATTGATGATCTCCAGAACTTCTATTCTTTGGACATTACACCTAAACATAATTTCAGAAAAAAGAACATCATACTGAATGTAAAACATGGTGGTGGTAGTGTGATGATCTGGAGCTGCTTTACTGTACATGATCCCAGGTAGGTAATTCGTGCTTGAAAACCCTCCAGTGAGGCTCAATTAAAACAATTCTGCAAAGAAGAATGGGCCAACATTCTTCCACACAAGTTTAGTAAACTTAAAAGTGTTAAACAAAAGAATTAAATAAATCCTTTTGCTCCATGGACGAGTTTCACTTACTTGGAAAAACTCATCGTGAACTCAAAATTTCACTCACAAAACTGAGCAGGAATTTCCCCCAGGAAATTAAATAATGAACTGACTTATAATAATAAATAACTAAGTTAACAAGTGAATATAGTTTATGTGAAGAAGTTATCTGTATTTAAAAAAAATACATGTATTCTGTTGTCAAATCGATTTGCTAAGAGAAGTCCAAAGCTGAATCAGACATAAACTTGTAAGTTGAAGTAAGTAGTAAAACTAATTGCATGTAAATTAAAACTTTATGGCGGCTTTTGAACTTTCAAATTTTTGAGTTGAAGCTGTTTATATTGTTTACAGTCTATGTTCTCTCATGTCACTATAGGTGCAGCTGGACCATGACTTACTGAGCGACATGGCAGGAGTGTGTGGCCGACTGAACGGTGCAGGTTAGTTAATATAAGGTCAACCCTGTCATCATCTGTTTACAGAAATAAAAAATAGATAATGATGCCGCTCATTGGGATAATATGAAGATTAATCAGAGATTAATAAGATCATTTCTATGTAACAAAAACTCTTTTGTTTGTATTTTGCAGAAACTCCAGCACAGCTTATATCTGCTAATGTCATGTCTGATGGAAAGTGTGTGACTGAGGATTCTAAACCTCAGAAAACACAGGTTGGTGAAAATGCACTCTGATATCTAATCCTACTTTAGGGAAAAAAGTAGGCTTTATTTAAGTAGCTTCATATAGTTTCTAAGATCGCTTAGGGAGTCATAGTGTGAAGCAGATAAACTCCCACAGGGTAGAGGTAGGCACACTTAGAAACATACTACAGTAAATCAAGTAAAATTTATAAATTTTTGTCCTGTTTGTAAATAAACATGCAGTTGATCAACATTTTACATCATTATCATCATCATCCATTATCATCATCCAAACCATAGATCTAACATTTGTTTAGTATTATTATGAGCCAATCAGAACTAAGAGAACACCAAAAGTGTTTTTTTTTTTCATTATTTTAAAATGTTATGCATTGTAGATAAATACTAAAAGAATAAAAACTAATATCATAAAGCATAATATGTTTTATATTTTTGATTCTTTAAAGTAGCGCCTCTTGCTTAGATGACAGTTTTGCACATCTTGGCTGGATTTTCTCAGTCAGCTTCTTGTTAACTTCAGTTAACAGCTGTACTGAACATGTAAAAAGTTAATTACTTGAATGTCTTGCCTGTTAATGTGTTTAAGAGCATCAGTTGTAAACAGGTATACAGTGAATATTTCTATTTAAATAATGTCCATGTCCAATAATCCATATTATGGAAATATCTACTCAACTAAGTTAAAAAAAAACTTTAAGAAATAAAGGTTAGTTACTGTAAAGTTGTTATGATGAAACTGGCTCTCATCTGGACCACCTCAAGTTACTATTGTTACATAGGACACTTTTTAAGTATCCTCAAGTGTTAAAACAAATAACTGCAGATAACTGTGTGAATTTAGGTTTTTGGGACAAACATGTTCTCTTAATGGTATCCAAATTCCCAGTTAATATTTTGTATGCTTTGTATAACAATATATATATATAATTTTTCCAGGTTTGTGAGGTCCTGTCTTTTGCTACTGGATGTCCTGGTGGTAAATCTGCGCAAAACCTGTATATTGACCTGTGCTCGCGCATGCCCAGCACTGTGAACGTGTATGCGAAGTGTGCCTTTTTTGAAGAGGTTGCTTTCAGCTGTGGGAATCAGTCCAACTTTTGGTCTGTGTGGAGATCTAAAACCTCATGCTGTGAGTTTGGCTTTTTTGTACACAGAAATATAACTTTGTAGATTCTTTGTATCAAGTTATTCAGTATTAAAACTGTTATTGTTCCCTGCAGCAAAACCTACCTGTCCTGGAGATCTGAAATTTCAGGAGCTGGGCTCGCCCTTTCCTCCCACCTGCACCAACCCCCAGCCACAGTCAGAATCTTTAGTCAGCACATGTTTACCCCCAGCAGGTAAGTGGAAAAAAAGCTTTTCTTTTATTATTATGCATTGTTTTAGTATTTGTATTGTGTTTTTTTTTCTGGACAGCCTAGTGGGTTGGCCAAAAAGAGGCAATTTCAGTAACTGAGTGACCATTCCATTGCTACATTGCTACAGCACTGTTAGCATCCCTACCATGCTGTTAGCATTGCTACCACTCCAGCTCCAGGCTGCTGTGAGCAGCACTACTGGTATTATCGTTTTCGCAGCATTAGCTTTACAACCCCACTGGCTTTCATCCTGATGAAGACGATATTAATAAGGAGTTCAAACACTGATTGAAATATGACTGGTTGAAGTTCCCGCTATGCTCAACTTAGTGACCGTTAAAAATATAAAAAGTCCCTTTCTTCAACGAAAAGAGCTAATCTGCTTGCTGCTTACACTGCGAGTGAAGGGGGTAAGCGTGTTAGTGGTAATATCATCCGCTTGTTTAGGAGATCTGTGCAAGCACAGTATCCAGAGCAAGCTGGAAAATCTCGCTTTTTTGTGCATTAGGGAGCCAAACGCTTCTAACGAAGCTAAGTTAAACTAAATTGAATTGTCTGATTTTATCAGTGATGTAAAATATGTATTTAAAATTGTAAACACTCCTTTTGTTTCACATATTTTGGTCTCTCCCCATTTAAACAGTTTTAAACAGGATAGTATTGCATTAGTTGATATAACTGACATGCCTATAAAGGCTTTAGTTTTACTCATGAACCATGAAGTATTCTGATCTAAATATAACATAAATACAGTATATGATCTACATCTTAAGACTCATCACTTAAGACATTGATGTCAATATTGGAGAACTAACACCTTAAACAGCTGTCAAAATATTGCAGTATTCTTGCGCATCTCTAGTAATAATGTCTCTTCCCATTCACGCTGTGTCAGGTATGGTTCTGAATGATCGAGCTGATGGGGATCATTGTATTGATGTGAAGAGTTGTCCATGTGTACATGGAGGGAAAACGTATCCACCAGGAGCAGAGCGCAACTCAAAGTGCCAGTCATGGTAAGGAACACATTTGGTAAAGTATTTAGAAACAGGCATTTACTTCCCTGGGTCCCTGAGCAGGATGCGGATAAGAGACCCTCTTACTCGAACTCTGTGAGCCAAAATGTGAGCCAATGAGGGCCTCAAGGTTATTGACTTTAATAACCACTTATTAACAATCCAACAAGAAGAATAATCGCAGATTAGTTGACTGCGAAAGGAACTTTTTGCTTTATCTTCTTATTTAAAGCTGATGTTTGTAAGATTTGGGATGTAGGGCCCTCTCTGGTGAGAATGGGTAATTGCACCGAACATGAGGAGGAATCAGTTTAAACTGAGCGGGTGTGATGTGTCTCCTTTTGGAGCGGATGAAGAGGTGGGCAAGGCATGGTTCACTTGGGTACGAGCACAGAACAAGATGACACCAGTGATGCAACGTTTCTGTAAAGAAATGGCGATGTTGTGCTGAATTCGGCACCCTGCCAGGAAAAGCACCCCTCTCTCGCTATATATGTAACCGTGACTGAGATAACTGTGAGTTTTGGCATATTATCTCCGCTTTTATTGAGAAGACGTGCTCCCAAGAGAGGGTGCTTTTCATGGCGGGGGTGCTGAATTCAGCACAACACCGGCAAGCCCACTGAGCAGTGAGTAATGATGTAAGCGTGCTTGGGCACAGACTGTTTAAACACAGTGTGAGTGCAGGCTAATGGGGAATTAGGGAGGGGGCAGAACCATGCTTTGGCACAATTAAACTGAACTGAGCCTAGTGTGAGTACACTCTTAGTTAAATAGGTAAATTAAGGATAAGATGGGGTGAAAATCATTCAACATCCTGACCTCAGAAATGCTCTGTCAATGCTAAATGCAATCAAACCCTCACAGCAATGTACAGTAGAGACTGTTACTTTTACACTTTTACTTGGTATATACAGTCAATTATCCTTTATTTTCAATGTGAATGTTAATCAGATCATTTTTCATTTTTTGTACCTTTTGTCTCTGTTTTTATTTTAGTGTATGCGTCCAAGGTAAATGGAGCTGCTCTGCTAACTTCTGTCCTCCTACCTGTAACATGGAAGGGCAGGCTGTCATGACATTTGATGGTAAACAGTATCGAGTGCCTGGAAAATGTACCTACGTGGCTGCAAGCGTGAGTGAAAAATTAACTATGCCAGACTCATTTATTTCCAGTAGCAACCGTTCTTGTTTCCTCATTTTACCAAATTATCTCACAGGGATCCAGCTGGACTGTCACAGTCAAGTATTCTGATACAGATGCATCTATAGCACAGATGTACCTTGATGTGTATCAGGTGTGTTCTTGAGATTCTTTAATCCATTAATCTCGTATAGCATGCTACATTATATTTAAACTATATTTTATGAAATAATTATTATGTGCTACTCTTTGTTTAGGAGAGATACACTTTCTCAGCAAACAGTGTAAAACTGGGACAAGAGGAAGTCACTGATCTTGCTCAGACTGGTAGGTTGTGAAGAAAAAAATGGTATAAATGTGGGTTTACTTTATGCTGAGTTTATTAACTTTATTATTTGCAATTAAAGTTGTGGTGTAAAGTTTTTATTTTTAAACAATTTTCAATAGGTTTTCACTGTTTTTTTTTCTGGGACTTGGATTATTAAATATTTAAAAAGAAGAAAAAAGTACAGAATTATACATACCTACATACAAACATATACCTAATCCAATTTGAGGTATTAATTAAGTGGTGCTTCATGATGTTAGTGATCTCGATTGACCAACACACACACACACACTGATAGACTCAAGGAGGGGAGGGTGCAGAGGGGGCGGCAACCGCCCCTGCTCTAGTGGCTCTATGCCCTAAAGTGTGTTGTCTAGTGGTAAAAACGTCCAAAAAATCAAAGTGCCCTACTTGGTGCCCTCCTTGTAGGAAAAAAAAGATAAATAATACTAAATACCATGATGAATAATTAAATATTGTGTTCTAAAAAATGGCCATCTGATCTTCAGACAGAAAATATTGCCATTAGGTCGCAGGAATCATTTTAGCTATTTATTGATTCACATGCATGGCAAGAACAGCCATCGCAGCACAAGTCTATGACAGTAGCTCTAGCATACAAATATTTCAACAGTTTTTTATGCATGAAAAGCAGAGGAATGTTTTAGGCTTCGTGTCCCCTTTTGACCTGTCCGGTGCTTTCATAACTAGGAAAAAGAGCAGTGTACACAAGATTTTTTTATAGAACAGGCATAAACAACTGCTTATTTGGTGTTAGATGAACTTTGTCTCCATGCATTTGGGATTTCACTTCTTCTACTTAGATTTAGCAGAAATTAATTTCAAGGAATACGCATTTCCACTTTGGGATAAGAAGTCTAGACTACAGTTCAAGGATTAAATAGCAATCTCTGAGCATACATTTAATAAAAACTTTAATCATAAGATATAAAATATTTTTTTTCCTGACACTACTGAAATTTCCTGTACAGCAAATGTGATGTGGTGCTGTATAGGGATGAGGTTTTTCTACAGGTGAAGTGAACATGAAATGCCTGGTTAGGTGCCCCTTCTATTGAAAAAGTGCACCTTCAGTACCTTAACTTTTGTTTTTTTTATTGTACAAGACAGATTAGATAGTTATCAATGATAGCACACAACTTGAAAAATTCCTAAATGTGCATCTATTTCATCTATTTATGTTTGCACTTTGTCTTTTTCCACCCATGCCCTTCAAATAGCTTGAGTCCACCCTACTCACACACACATACACAGCCAGTAATTTCTCTTAGAGCTATTTCTAAACATCTACAGATTTTAAGATCATCAATTTAAACAATTACTCATATCTGTTCAGTACTCATATCTGTTCATATTATCCTGTAGCCCAGGCTTAAAAACTTGTAAACAGTGTATATTCTCTGTATACAGTCAGTGCCCTCTCTCATGTTTTATGCACTGGTTTTCTTTCAGATCACACTATAGTCTTCTGGCAGTCTTCAATGTTTGTTCATGTCCAGACCTCTTTTGGCATGAAGATTAAAGTTCAGGTTTTTCCAGAAATTCAGCTGTACATATTTCTGCCTACATACGTACAGACCAGAGGTATTCATAACCTTCATAAATTTCTCTTTATTATAGAAATTCTGAAAAGCTTTGTTGTGCAGAAGATTTAGGATTTTATATGCATGCATGATAATGATTTCACTGTATTGTAGGTCTGTGTGGAATCTATAACAGCAATACAGAAGATGATTTCACCACCAGCAGTGGGATTATAGAGAACGCAGTTGTGCCGTTTACCCAGTCCTGGGCTATAGGAGACTGTAACCCACCAACTACTGTTTTATGTGTCAACACTGACAATGGTAAAGCTGATATTCTTTTATTATAAAGGAATATATACATGTTAAAACTATAAAATTTTAAAAAATGTACTAACCTCAAATACACGTTGGTACAAAACTATTAAAAACGGTTTTGGAAATAAATATAAAGAAACCATAGAGACCATATAATATTGTATTGATATTTGTTGTTAATTGTTATTTTCTGTAGAGATCTTTGCTGAGCAGAAGTGCAGCCAGTTGTGGAATACGAGCAGTGTGTTTGCCCGCTGCCATGATTACGTGCCTGTTAACAGCTTTTTTGATGTAAGAGTAATTTTATTCTTTATTTATACATTTGTATATTTAAAAAAAAACGTATTTTTCACACTATAAGGCGCACTTAAAAATCTTTAATTTTCCCAAAAATCATCAGTGTGCCTTATAATCCAGTGTGCATTATGTATGAATTTTACCAGTCAGGTTGTAAGGAGCAGTAAAGCCACTCCTCTGAAGTACAGCTTTATACAGGAGTTTCAGTTTAGTTCTCCAGCACCAAGACTCAAGACTGGAACAGTATAAGCATTAACCTCGCTAAGCGCTATCTCTTTCGTCATTCACAGGTGACTATTATCAGCCTGTAGTCTGTTGCTAACCCCGGCTAGCACTGAAGGAGCAGCATTAGCATTAGCTGTTAACCATGCTAAGCGCTAGGTCATTTGCCATTTAGCGGTATTATCAGGCTGTAGCCTGAGCATTTACCATGTTTAAACAAAGTACGTGGGAGGAATCGCTAGCTAATATCGTCCTGACTTTCCGGAACACTCAGGGTTCCTCAGTGTACCGCTGTTGGACGGCATTCCATTTTTGTTTCATTGTCATGCTGCTATAGCAAACTTGCACTTTATCTTTATCTATTTTGTCATATTCTATTTTTATTGTTTTCTTTTATTTTGTTACCTTAATTTATCTATATATCTATTTTAACAACAGCTTGATGTAAACTGGATCGTCAGATCACAATTTCATTCCTCCTCATGTACCACATATGATGCGAATGCAACAAAATCTCCTTGAATCCTTGAATCCTTGAATTAGTTGCTAGACGTGGCTAGCAGTAGTGGAAATCGGAAAATCTAAGCTTACTGCCAATAAATTAAGGCACTTTAATCACCCAAATAACTAGTTTTTAGGAGAGAAATCGTTGTGTAGATTTACATCCAGTGCTCGTTTGAATTTAAAAGAAAATGTTTTTTTTTTTTTAGAATTATAGTTTTGTTCATGTAACTTAGCTTAGCTTTACAGGTCTCACCACTGGGTGGAGGAAACATGGCAAAACCCCTGTTTCTTACTAGTGTTGCATAATGCACCTTATTTATGAAAATAGACCTGAAAATATACGTTAATTGAAAGTGCGCCTTATAATCCGATGAGCCTTATAATGCAAAAATGCGGTACATTATTTTTCTGAAAGTTATTCTGTTAAGTTAGTGCTTATATTAATATAAGTGTTGGACTACCCGCAGGCCTGTGTTCAGAGAACCTGCCAGTGCACGTCTGGAGTCCAGGGTTGCCTGTGTGTTGCCCTCAGTAACTACGCTAAAGCCTGTGCCAGTCAGGGGATTGATGTGGGTGACTGGAGAGCAGAGGCAGACTGTGGTGAGTGCAGTTATATAATTAGATATATCTGTGTACTTTAATGACTGCCATTTAGGACAAGGATTAAACCTATTGAATTGAATTCAGTTCATATTTATTTAAACAGCGCTTTTCGTACATTATTATTTCACAATGTTCTTTGTTACAGCAAAAGTTTGATAGATGCTCATCTGTATTTCAGGCGTCACCTGTAACGGAAATCTGATGTTCAGCTACACGATGAGCGCCTGTAACCGGACCTGCCGATCCTTAAGCGGCTCGGACCCCACCTGTGACGTGGCGGCTGACTCAGTGGAGGGCTGCGGATGCCTGGCAGGAACACACCTTAACACCCCACTGGAGTGCAGCTCTAGCGCCCTCTGTATGTGCCACTACCAGGGAGGAACCACACCTCCAGGACCCGTTGTTATTGATGGGCGACAGTGGTAAAAACCTGAAATTCTTATTTTAGCCATGTAGAGTACCAGTTAAAAGTTTGGACACAACATTTCTCATTAAAATTAGTATTTTTACATTTTTTGCACACTAAGGAGCTCTTAAAATCCTTTAATTTTCCCAAAAATCATCAGTGCACCTTATTATGTAGTGCACCTTATGTATGATTTTTACTAGTCAGGTAAGGAGCAGTAAAGCTCCTCTAAAGCTAAAGTGCAGCGTTATACAGGAGTTTCAGTTTAGTTCTCCTGCCCCGAGACTCAAGACTGGAGGAGTATTAGCATTAGCCGCTAACCACGCTAAACGCTAGCTCTTTTGCTGTTCAGAGGTGAATATTATCAGTCTAGCCTGCTGCTAATCCCGAATAGCACTGCTGGAGCAGTATTAGCTTTAGAAGCTAAGTGCCTAAGGGTCTTTTGCTATTCAGAGGTGAGTATTATTGGCCTGTAGACTGCTCTTAACCCTGGCTAGCACTGCTAGAGCTGTATTACCATTAGCTACTTACTGTGCTAACCACTAGTTCTTTTGACATTTAGGGTTGAGTATTATCAGCCTGTAGCCAGCTGGCAACCCGGGCTAGCACTGCTGGACCAGCATTAGCATTAGCTGCTAACTGCAACGCTAGCTCTTCTGCCATTTAGAGGTAAGTATATCACTTAACGTTACCTTTTACAAGCTACGTGGGATGAATCGCTAGCTAATATTGCCCAGGCTTACCGGAACACTCACTTTTTTTGACGATCACTGTAGGGAAAATAAAGAAAAAACATTGAATAAGAAGGTGTGTCCAAACTTTTCTCTGGAACTGTATGCTTTTAAACAGGGAAAAATCCAACTTAAAGCCAAAAGCATTTCCAGTGAAACCTGTTTAGAATATTAATGCATTCCTACTCAAAGCTGTTTATGCTGTACACAATCATAAACACATACAATAATCATCAAAATTAGTGTTTTAATTAAAATCATGTTAATGATGTTTGATATTTGTCTTTCAGCCTGTGTGAAAATGGAGTTCTCCAATGTTCTGAAGCTTGCGGTAAAGTTGATTATCTTAAATGTCTTATTACATAACCCTGCTGCTTTAAGATTTCATATTGAGTCATGCTTGAGATGAATTGGTCAGGAACTGCTTATACAGTGTAAACCTGAGGGTGTGACCTGTGTCGTTAGTGCAAATTATAGTCTGTTATCACTAAAAAATTGGAGTGTAAATAGGTAAAGAAGCACTGTATACAGTACTGTACAAATGTTTTAGAATGCTAAATATTATAGTATTATAAAATGATTATAAATTACTATCAGTCAGTTTACAGTACATGCGTTCAGTTCCATTTGATTTAACATTATTTAGCATAACATTGTACCACAAACAGCAGTATGAAAAAGTTTGGGCACCCCTGATATTTTTCATGATTTTCCTTTATAAATCATTGGTTGTTCAGGTCAGAAATTGTAGTTAAATATATCATATAGCAGGCGAACACAGTCATATTTGAGAAGTAAAATGAAGTTTATAGGATTTACAGAAAGTGTTCAATAATGTTTTTAAAAATCTGTAGAGTAATTTAAAGTGGGCTGCTCATGCTCAGAAGCCATCAATCCTGACTGAACTGTTGAATGGTTTAAATACCATCAACCAGAAGCCAGACTCTCATTGGAAGCTATAGTAATGGCACTGTTGTAACTTGGGTGTACATGTACGTCATTTGTGCAATATGTACTTTGGGATACAATCAGCTCTCTTAGTTTTGCATACATTTTAGTTTAATTGAATTAATTAATCTAATATATGTATTTTTGCTTGAACCATTGGTGCTATGCTGTATTACTGATGTCTCCTGTTGTTGCACTGTGTTCTCTAGACTGTCCAAAGGGTAAAATATGTGTGCACTGTGCACAAGCATCAGTCAACACAGCTCGGAGGACATGCGAAAGCCTGAGCAAACCATTTGTGAGTATTTTGGATTATATTATACATGATATGCACTAAATTATATAATATACACACAACCAAGCTGCTTCTACAATTATTAGTGAAGGAATAGGTCACTCTCAGGAGCTCAGTGAATGTCAGCATCGTACCATGATAGGATGCAGCATCTGCACAACAAGCCCAGTCGTGAAATTTTCACACTACTAAATATTCCACAGCCAACTGTCAGTGATATTATAACAAGTTGTAAGAGACTGGGAATGAATGCAACTCAATCACAAAGTGTTGGGCCATGTAACATGACAGAGAGGGGTCAGCGGTTCTGAGGAGCATAGTGTGCAGAGGTCAACTTTCAGTCACTACAGACCTCCGAACTTCATGTGGTCTTCAGATTAGCTCAAGAAGAGTAGAGCATATAGAACTTCATCACCAAATGCACAGCAGATGAGCAAATATGTTTGGCAATATAATGTACATTATAAGTCCAAATGTTTATGGACACCTCTTTAGATCAATGCATTCATCTAATTCATTTATGTTGCACCTATTGTTGACACAGATGTATAAATGCACACACACACAGACACACACAAAAAAAACTTGTCTAGTCCCTGCAGAACAGAACTGGCAATAGCATAGGACTCTCTTGGCAACAGATATATAACATGAACCTATTGGCACCATGCATAATACCAGGCCCTGGCATTAAGCTCTGGAGCAGTGGATGAGATGACTTAGGGCATTTTCACACCTGTAGTTCGTTTCTCTGGTCTAAATCAGTTCATGGATTTGTTTCTTTGTAGCGTTTTCTCCCTCTATTTGGTCTGGTTTCACACATGCACAAACATAAACACACAAAAATGCACACCAATATACCATGCGAGCAGGCTTTTTCCTTCCAGGCTGCCTTATCTGCAGTTTAGCTCAAATAAAAGAAGTATATTTGATAGCTGGGTCGGATTGAGACCAGATTACGTTCTCACCACAAGTGAATCATTCCAGAGTTCGTTTGGGACCGGACCGAGACCACCTCCACTAGCTGGTCTTGGTCTGGTTCTTTTGATCCACACCCAAGTGCAATTACTCTTTTTACACCTGCTTAATCAAACTGCACTAAGGGTAGAATTGAACCAGAGTCCGTTTTAACCGGACCAATTAGTGCTGGTTTTTAAAACGACCTTACCCTGCTTTCACACTGGAAAGCAACAACCATTCATTTGGCAGGGTGCGATTTTCCGCCGCAACACGCGAGAGGTCACAAGCAACAAAGCAGCAGAGCGACAAGCGACACGGAGTTGAAATTTTCTCAACTTTATGCAAATTAAAGTCAGTTTATTTTTAACAATTTTAGTGATCTTAATTTAGTTAACAAATACATATTCAATACAAACACACATTTAATAAATATTTGTTTTAGGGCCGTTGAAGCAATAACATTTTTGGTGCCCTTTTTCTTGTTGGAAGCTGGACCATGATACACGAGCGTGTTGAGCTTTGACACGCCCACAAGCGATGAAAGTGGGGCGACACGAGCGGCTCAACACATTCTAGTGTGAACGCAGGGTTAGAGAGTTGAGGGTGAGGTGGGATAAGTGGTGATTATCCAACATCCTGACCTTATTAACACTCTTGTCAGTGAATGCAATCAAATTTATACAACAATGACTCTGAATCAAGTAAGTAAAGTCTTCCCTGGACAGTAGAGACAGTCACTTAAACAAAAGTAGGATAAGCACTTATATTATAGGAAACATTGAATGAGAAGTTCTTCCAATACATTTGTCCATGTCATATATACCGGTGCACAGTGTTTGTTATGAATGTGCTGCACTGCATCTTGTTTGGTATGTCTTTACAGAGTGGTGAAGAGACGTGCACCAGTGGCTGCTACTGTCCGGCAGGTCTGGTTGAGGATCACAATGGTGGGTGTGTAACTCAGGATAACTGCACGTGTGAGTTCAGCGGGAGTGTTTACGCATCCGGACAGAGCGTGGTGACAAACTGCAAACAATGGTGAGTGGAAGCTGAGGAAGCATGCAATACTCATAGCTTCAAATATGAGAAATAATATTATTAAAATACTTACACTTTATTCTCTAAAATAAACAGATAAAAAAAAATTGTACTATTGTACTATTGTAACATACTGTTGTATCATAAGCATGATTCGCTAAGCCTCCAGTAGTACGTGTCCTTAGTAATTCCAAATAAAACATTGTGAAGGTTGTTATGTGACTGATGCCAAAGGTTTCTTTCTTAAAGGGGCGGGGTAATCCTAAGATGATAGGTCGGATAGGGAATTCTTGTACACATTTAAATAGCTTGATATTTTTACGGAAATTACTAAATGAATAATTAATATGTCTACATTATTTTAAATGTGTTATAATGTGTTCATTGGGAGTAAATCTTAAAAAGAATTATTGTTAAACTGTTTTGAAGGTCTATTGATCATCATAAATATGAATGGTTTATTTCCCAGCACCTGCAGAGGAGGGCAGTGGTACTGTGAAGGGGAGCCGTGCCCGGGGGTGTGTGAGGTGTTTGGGAATGGACAGTACAATACTTTTGACTCCAAGTGGTATCGCTTCGATGGGAACTGTCAGTACACACTGGTTGAGGTGGGTAAATATAGTGCACTTACATGCATGGTGGCTTAGTGGTTGGCACGTTCGCCTCCCAGCACAGGGGTCTTGGGTTCAAGTCCCTATCTGGGTGGATGTTTCCATGTTTTCTCTATGTCTGCGTGGGTTTCCTCCGGGGACTCTGGTTTCCTCCCACAGTCCAAAAATATGGAGATCAGGTAAATTGGATACTCTAAATTGCCCAGAAAAATGGAATACTCTTAATTGATCTGGTAAATTACGTACTCTAAATTGCCCAGAAAATTGATTTGGTAAATTGGATAATCTAAATTGATTGACTGGTGTGTATGTGTATATAAGTGTGGTATGTATGTAAGTTTGTGTGTGTGTTAGTGTGTGTAAATGTATGTATGACTGTGCTCAGATATGGATTGGTACTCTGTCCTGGGTAAATGCTGTAGTGCCCGATGCAGTCCTCCAGGTGGACGGTCGTTTCCGGTTGAGAGTAAGCTGTGAGCTATTGGCTGCCGCTTTTCACAGGTGTATGGATGAGTGTTGGTGTGTAATGTGCTTGTGTGTAAAACGTGTAAATTGTAAAGCGTCTTTGGGTTTCTAGAAAGGCGCCATATAAGTTGAACTTCATTTATTCATTCATTCAAAAGTCATGGGATAACAGTATATAAGTTTCATGATGTGTTACTTCAGGGCACGACTTGGAAATGCCCACACCTATCCTGTGTTTTAGGCTGGAGGCCTGATCGTGGGTGCAGATTAATTATACATAAATGCACATAAATTTATTATATATTCAGTTATGCAAGTTTCGTTCTCTGGGCTGTGTGTCTCAGGATGCTTCTGGCCCCGGGCTGTTTGCAGTCAGGGTGGAGAGTGTGCCATGCTGTGACGAGGCTCTGACCTGTTCCCGCTCCATTTCACTGGATCTCCAGGTACCTGTATACAAAAATAACCTTACCTCTTTATACAAACTACACAGCTCTGGAAAAAATAAGAGATCACTTCAGTTTCTGAATCAGTTCCTCTGATTTTGATATTTATAGGTATATGTTTAAGTAAAATGAACATTGTTGTTTTATTCTATAAACTAGAGTTCAGAAATCAATATTTGGGGGAATAACCCTGGTTTTCATGCATGTTGGCATGTTCTCCTCCACCAGTCTTACACACTGCTTTTGGATAACTTTATGCCACTCCTGATGCAATTTTTTATGGCTTGTGATCATCCATCTTCGTCTTGATTATATTCCAGGGGTTTTCAATTTTGGAAAATCAAAGAAACTCATCATTTGGTACCTTATTTTTTCCAGAGCTGTATATTTCATAAATATTATACTTTTACACAATTTTATAATTGTTTGAATGTTACAGTGAGGTAAATTACAGATGTGTGTGTTGTATGTTATATGTGTTAAATCATATTAATGAACTCTTCTGCTCTAGTGTTTAAAATATTGTTTATTATAAATTCACACTGGAACTGTGTGTTTGAGCAGGACGTGGTGACTCTGACTCTGCGGGATATGAATGTGACAGAGACGCAGAAGTCCGGGTGGCATCTGCAGGCTCAGCCCCTGTACTCTGTCCACACTGTGGGCCTCTATATCATCATCTCAGTGCCGGATCTGGGGCTCACTGTGGTCTGGGATAAGCACACCAGAGTCAAAATTGTGCTGCAGGCCAGATGGAAGGTGAGGGGCTCTGTTTCTGCTGAACCGGCTTGAAATATCTGTTTTAAACCAACTAAACCAAGATCTGATAAACAGGCTCATCATTCAACTACTTTACTTATCTTTATAGTGGATTATCTTAACCCATTTAGACTTATTTAGACAGAATTTGTTAATCAAAACTTGATTCCACACAGTGCATCTAAAAACTTAATTTTATAGATTATCAAAACATCATAAATTATTACAAATTGAATAGGAGATTATTCAATATCACACTAACAAATCTTGCAAAAAATAGTAGGCAAGGATCCCTGGTTTGAATGCTGCTTCTCCATCAGCAGCCAGAGTCAGAGAGAGAGCACAATTGGCCATGCACTTTTTCCCCACTCTTTCCCCACATCACTTCTATAATGATGTTGGTCAGCACAGGTGTCTGTTAGCTGATGCATAAGAGCTGGGGACCCTGTGCTTTCCCTGTGCTGAGAATGCCGGCAACCCAGTGATGCTGCATCTGCACCTAGAAAAGAGGCAGAGTCTGACTTCACGCATATTTAAGGAGGCATGTGCTGATCATTACCCTTGTGTTGTTGAGGGGATTGCTAGTGATAAGTTGAGTTTATAGGTACAGCTTCGAAATTGGGTAAAAAAACAGGGTATAGTTAGAAATAAAATTATTATATCATTATTAATGTCAGACGCTATTTACACTTAGTGTATAAATTAACATTACACTATTTACAAGTATCATGGTGTTAATAGGTATGTGTAGTGTATTTAGCATCTGTAGTAGCTTAAGTAGCTTAAGTTTAGTTACTTAGAAAAATAGCTTAATTATTAATATTTTAAAACAAGCTTATGTGTCTTGACCTACTTAGATAGATACAGTGGTAGCCTCCAGTTACATAAGTCTGATATGGGCTGCATAAGGACACCAGAGTTTCTATTGGTGGGCTATGGTCACATGATTTACTAGGCGGGGTTAGTGCGAATAGTTAGGCTGTTGAGACTGTGCTATTTTCACTTTAAATAAGTAGTGTTACGAGAGGAAAGTGCAGCTACTTGTTTCCAATACATCAGGTAACAGATGCCTATGCTGACCGACATTACCTTAGGAGAGGTGTGGGGAGAGAGTATCATCTACCATCTACCATCTATTCACCCAAAGAGAGCAAGTCCTATTGTGCTCTTTTTCTCAAACTCCAAATGCTGATGGCCAGCTGCATGACCTGGATTTGAACCAGCTATTTCCTGATCATACTGGCAGCACCTTGATTTTTCTTTGTAAACCATATAAAAACCTCTTTTTACATGTCTATATTGTGTTACACTGACCTTTGTTTGTCTTGTTTTCTGTGCGTGTGGATGGGCAGGGTAATGTGAGAGGTCTGTGTGGGAATTTTGATGGAGTAGTGACGAACGACCTTCTGACCCGGAGCTCCTCGGTGGTGTTCAGCAGTCTGGAGTTTGGGAACAGCTGGAAGACAGCGGTCCCGCCCTGTTCAGACGTCACGCAGGAAGTGTTTCCCTGTGAGCGCCATTCATACTGTGAGGCCTGGGCTCAGCGCCGCTGCATGATCCTGCTCAGCGACACCTTCGCAGACTGCCGCCTAAAGGTCTTTTTAATTGCTCATTGGGACCTTGCTGTGATTCAAAGATACATTTTTATCTGTTTTAATTACCATGATATTTTACAGGGTGACTGGTTAAACAGCTGAAGCTTTACCTTTTTAAGTTATGTATGGAGACAATATGAGATATTAATATATAATAAGGTGTTATTAATTTTTATTAATATTAATATTATTAACAGTGTCTTTAGTCCCTTGAAAATAAAACAGTGATAAGGTTATGATGTCACTAATGTGAAAAGTTATTTTCTTTTTTAATTAAAGGGCAGAGTTATCCCAAGATCTCAGGGTGGACAAGGAATTCATGGACATATTTTAATAGCTTCATATTAAGGATTATATATTCTGTAACTCATAACATGCTCAGGATGTATTATAAGATATTAATAAAACATGGTGCGTTTATGCAGCAACAACTCTTGTTTGCAGAGCTTCAGCCAGTATTTTCCAATATGAAATGTGCAGTATGACACAGTATGACATTTCCCCAGTCCCATTTTTACACTCAGGGTTGCCAGGTATAGACAATAGCATACAAACAAAATACAAAGTATGCTGCAGCCATGGAAGCAGGCTAGCTGACAGCATGTTTTTTTCTGCTGAACAGGTAATCACTGAGCTTCAGTAAAGTTGCTAACCACAGCTGGGTAATTTACCACCATTACTAGCATAGTTGAGACAGGATGTTGGATATTGTTTTCACTGATCAGCTAGAACGTAAGATTGTCGTTTCCTGCCACTGTGGGACGGTCTGGCAACCTGCATGAGCTGCACATCTGATGGAGGAGGAGCGAATGGAGCAGAAAACTCTATTCAGTGTTTGGAAATTGGACTCGTGTAGACATTTCACACACTTGCTCACATTTAATACTGATTGTTCCTTTAATGTTAACATAATGTTAAATAAATAATTGAAATAAGTAAATTATTTAAAAACATTGTGAAAAACGCTCAAGGGAGAACACTATATATTTAACTTAACCTGGATTCACTGTGGACATGATAAAAAAAAATCAAAGGAATTTTTATTAAATGTAGAAAAAGTACATTAAAGTGAAGGTAAACATTCCTTATTAACGTTCCTATATGTGTTTATTCAGAATAAATATAGAAAAAATATATTGTCAGCCAAATAATAATAATAAAAAAGACTGTATAATTTAGGCAGAACAATGACTCTTTTATTAAGTCACATCCCAGCTAACAGAGAATGTTACCATAATGTTTAAAAAAGTAAAAAAAAAAAAAAAAAAATGTTCAGAAAACGTTTTACTAACCAAAAATTGTTAACTGGGATTGCAGTTACTGTACTGTTAGTATTGATTTACCCTCGTTGTATTGCTGTGAACAGTGCTGGGAGCGAGTGTGTGAGACAGGCAGAAAAACAGCAGGTTTAAGTTCATTTTTGACAAATAATTATATAATTATCAGTTTACTCACTTTACTAATCTACATCTTTACTGGCTTTCTATTTTTAGCTGAAAGGTATGAGCTGTAGATGCTAAGCTAAGCTTAGCCTTAGCCTTTGTTTGTTTACTATAAAACAGGCTGTCGAAGGTAGCTAGGTTAACGTGAGCTACAAGTGACTTGAGTAACTAGAACAACTAAATTAAGCTAAATTTACAACTGAAATTGCACTACTTAGCTTTAGTAAATATAGCATATAATATCTGAGCTGTCTATATGACCAAAATTGCAATGCTTAAGTAAATCTATGATTAGAATGGAACTGCTAAGGCTAGTTAAACATATAACTAGAATAGTTTGGCTATAGCAAATTCATAATTACAGTAGCACTACTGAGCTAACCCTAGCTAGCGTAAATTCATGACTAGAATTGAACTGCCTGAGTAAAAATATTATAAGACAATAATGGCTGTGGCAGCTAGCTAGCTAAATATATGAATAACTTAGCTGAAGTGAATTCATGCTTAGAATTACATTGCTGAGCTAAGTTAATGACTGAAATTGCTTTACTGAAGTAAATTTATTATTATAATCACACTGCTGAGGTAAATGTATTATTGAATAACCTCAGAGCTAAACTCATGACTATAATTGCTCTACAGAGAAATGAAAAGGAACTGCTGTTGTAGCTTGCTAGTTAGTTAGCTAGCAAGCTTACTAAGTATGTGAATTGCTTGGCTGAAGTAAATGTATTATTAGACTTGCACAACTGAGCTAATTTTATGACTGAAATTGCCCTACTAAGGTACATTAGGTTAGATTAAATTAGGTTAGAATAATTAGCATGGCACTGCTAGCTTGGTAGGTAAATATGTGAATATAATGTAGTGTTATGTAAAATTATGATTAGAATAGCACTAGCTACTGAGCTAAATGTATTACTATTGTAGCACAATTGAGGTAAATGTATGATTAGAATAGCACTGTGTAACCAAATGTATGACTAAAATTGCTGCTAAATGTGAGATTAGAACTGCTCAGCAGAGGTAAATATATTGTGCAGGAACATTAAACATTTTTAGAGTTCAAAAATATTTTTAGGCTATTCAGTGACGGAAAAAGAGGCATGTTTAATGAAAAACAGTTTTGGTTCTGGCTAACAAATTTCAATTTTGGTCCATCCTCAATATATTTATTTGATATATTGAATTGGGTCACAATGTTGAGATGGGAACTGCAGTGCTTCATTGAATTTTCTTACATCTACAGGTCGATCCAACATCCTATTACCAGGCTTGTATTCTGGAGTCATGCTCGTGTGAGTTTGAGGGAAGGTTTCTTGGATTCTGCACAGCTGTGGCAGCATATGCTGAAGCCTGCAATGCACAGAACGTCTGTGTCAACTGGAGAACCCCGGACCTGTGCCGTAAGTATATCGTTCCTACCACCTGCTAGACAAGTAAGCTCTACAGTATGTCTGATTACTGCTGAGTCAGCACTGACACTGATCATCTATTGATCAATTGATTTTTCTTGTTTTAATTTTTATTCTACTATTTTGCTACAGTAAATTTTCTTTGGGCTCAATAAGAGTATATTCTGTATATCTACCTTAAACCTTGTTGAGAGTCTGAAAGTATTCTGTAATTAAAGATTTAAGGCCTGAAACCTCATGGTGTTCTGATATTCAGTGTGTCAGGTTATGGAATACTCTGTCAATTACTAAACCTGTTAGGGACTTCCCAAAAATTCTACACTTTAATAATAAACCCTGTTCCTGGTATGCGTGGACATGAACCTCCTCAGTGTTTGCTTATTGGTGCGATTAACTTTTATTGTACGTGTTCTTTCCTCCACAGCGGTGTATTGTGACTATTACAATGAAGAGAGCGAGAATGGCTGGCATTATGACCCGTGTGGTCAGACTGAGACTTGTGGGAAAAAGCACAGCTTTACTGGAAAACTTGAAGGTTTTTATTCTTTCCATTCTTTATTTTCCAGTTAATTTTTTTTAATTGTTTTTTTTTATATTTAGTTTGTTTATTTGTTGTGACTTATACAGATTCTACAACTTCTTTAGATTATACACATTAATATATACTCTTATTATTTTGGCTAAGGTTGTTACCCAAGATGCCCTTTAGAGACACCATATTTTGATGAGAACACAAGAAAGTGCTCCAGTTTGGACAAGTGCACCTGCTACTTCAACAACACAGTAGTTTATCCTGGTGGCAAAGTGAGGACATCCAGTGAATGCTGGTTAGTTGATGTTTGATTTTGTTTTATGTTATTTTGATTGGAATTTGTAACACAAGTGTTTTAAAAGAAAGTGAAGTTCTTTGGCATAGAATTGCAAGCCAAATGTGATAAGATTTGTGTTTTATTATTTTATAGTGAATGCGTTGAAGGACAGCTAGCTTGTGGTAAGATTATTTTTATGAATAGGTGTAATGTTCATAAAAATGTAATGTAGTGTAATGTTCTTTTTTATCTAAATTAAAATCGATTTTTGAATTTTTACTACAGAATACTGTGCATCTACCACGGCACGGTCAACAACCTATTTAACTACAACAGAAGTACCAAAACCTACAAGTCTGCTGACTACTACAGTAACAAACACAACAGTGTCACCAACCACTAAGTTTTCTACAGGAAAATCTACAACTACAACAGTAACAGAGACAACAGTGTCACCAACCACTGAATTTTCCACAGAAAAATCTGAAACTACAAGAGTAACAGAGATAACAGTGTTACCAACCACTGAGTTTTCTACAAAAGAATCAGAACCTTCAACAGTAACAGAAACAACAGTGTCGCCAACCACTGAGTTTTCTACAGAAGAATCTGAAACTACAAGTGTAACAGAGACAACAGTGTTTCCAACCACTGAGTTTTCTACAAAAGAATCAGAACCTTCTACAGTAACAGAGACAACAGTGTCACCAACCACTGAGTTTTCTACAGGAGAATTTGAAACTACAAAAGTAACAGAGACAACAGTCTCACCAACCACTGAGTTTTCTACAGGAGAATTTGAAACTACAAGAGTAACAGAGACAACAGTGTCACCAACCACTGAGTTTTCTACAGGAGAATTTGAAACTACAAGAGTAACAGAGACAACAGTGTCACCAACCACTGAGTTTTTTACAGAAGAATTTGAAACTACAAAAGTAACAGAGACAACAGTCTCACCAACCACCGAGTTTTCTACAGCAGAATTTGAAACTACAAGAGTAACAGAGACAACAGTCTCACCAACCACTGAGTTTTCTACAGGACAATATGAAACTACAAGAGTAACAGAGACAACAGTCTCACCAACCACTGAGTTTTCTACAGGAGAATTTGAAACTACAAGAGTAACAGAGACAACAGTGTCACCAACCACTGAGTTTTCTACAGGAGAATATGAAACTACAAGAGTAACAGAGACAACAGTCTCACCAACCACTGAGTTTTCTACAGGAGAATTTGAAACTACAAGAGTAACAGAGACAACAGTGTCACCAACCACTGAGTTTTCTACAGGAGAATTTGAAACTACAAAAGTAACAGAGACAACAGTCTCACCAACCACCGAGTTTTCTACAGCAGAATTTGAAACTACAAGAGTAACAGAGACAACAGTGTCACCAACCACTGAGTTTTCTACAGGAGAATATGAAACTACAAGAGTAACAGAGACAACAGTCTCACCAACCACTGAGTTTTCTACAGGAGAATTTGAAACTACAAGAGTAACAGAGACAACAGTGTCACCAACCACTGAGTTTTCTACAGGAGAATATGAAACTACAAGAGTAACAGAGACAACAGTCTCACCAACCACTGAGTTTTCTACAGGAGAATTTGAAACTACAAGAGTAACAGAGACAACAGTGTCACCAACCACTGAGTTTTCTACAGGAGAATTTGAAACTACAAGAGCAACAGAGACAACAGTCTCACCAACCACTGAGTTTTCTACAGGAGAATTTGAAACTACAAAAGTAACAGAGACAACAGTGTTACCAACCACTGAGTTTTCTACAGGAGAATTTGAAACTACAAGATTAACAGAGACAACAGTCTCACCAACCACTGAGTTTTCTACTGGAGAAGCTGAAACTACAAGAGTAACAGAGACAACAGTGTCACCAACCACTGAGTTTTCTACAGGAGAATTTGAAACTTCAACAGTAACAGAGACAACAGTGTCACCAACCACTGAAACTCCATTCACTCCAATAATACCAGAGCCAACAACAGCCACAGAAATCTCAAGCACAACTAAAGAAACTGAACTCACAACTCTATTAACTACCACTACACTTGAACCAGTATATACAACCAAAGCCACAACAATGCCACCTATATACACTGGGCCACCTCTCTTACCTCACAATCACACTTCACCTCAAGAATGGTTACAGACAACTCAAGTCAGCACACCTTTCACAACAGCAACAATTTCTACAACAGCGTTCACTGTTCCTCCAGGTATGTACTCTAATTTTGTTTGTTTGTTTGTTTCTGATGTGTTTTATTATTTTGTATCCAAAATAATAACACCCTTTCTCTAATGTGTAGTGCCTTGCAGGGACCCACTGAGGAACCAAACCTGGCCCAGTGGTGCTGAGTGGAAGGAGGACTGCTTCTATAAAACCTGCAGAAACAGCGTAATTGAGATGAGACCTGTCATATGTCCAACTCTGGTCCAACCTAATTGTCCTAGAGATCTGATGCGGGTGGTGAAAGATGAGGAGGGCTGCTGTGAAAAGTGGCAATGTGACTGTGAGTATAGTGGTTTTCAGGTTCTTCAGTGCTTATGAGGGCATCCTACTGTAAATCTCTTGATAAGTAGACTGTAAACTGTATGGGTAGGTAAGTAGTTGTATGGGTAGATAGGTAGTTAAATGGGTCGGCAGGTAGGTAGTTATATGGGTCAGTAGGTAGTTAGATAGTTATATGGGTAGGTAGTTAAAAGGTAGACAGGTAGGCAGTTATATGGGTAGGTAGGTAGGTAGGTTGTTAAATGGGTAGGCAGGTAGGTAGTTATATGGGTCAGTAGGTATACCTACTGACCCATATAACTACCTACCTACCTACCTACCTACCTACCCATATAACTACCTACCTGTCTACTCATTTAACTACCTACCTGTCTACCTTAGGTAGTTATGTGGGTAGGTAGTTAAATGAGTAGACAGGTAGGTAGTTATATGGGTAGGAAGTTATACAGATAGGTAGGTATGTAGGTAGGTAGGTAGGGAGGTAGGGAGATATATGGCTATATATATGTTAAATGGCTAGGTAGGTAGTTATGTAGGTGGGTATGTAGGTAGGTAGGTAGTTAAATAGGTAGGCAGGTAGGTAGTTACATGGGTCAGTAGGTAGTTAGGTAGTTATCAAATTTTTGTATAGCTCTTTTTACAACTGGTGTTGTTACAAAGCAGCTTTACAGAAACATGATCACAGGACAGAGAATCGGGCAAAACATTAAGCATAGAAAATACAGAATACAGAACCCCCAGCGAGCACGGGGTAGGTATATGGGTAAGTAGTTAAATGGGTAGTCAGGTAGGTAGTTATATGGGTAGGTAGGTCGGTAGGTAGGTAAGTAGTAATATGAATGGATATGTAGGAAGGTAGTTATATGGCTAGGTAGATAGTTATATGGGTAGGTAAGTCGTTATATGGGTAGGTAGGTAGGTAGTTAAATGGGTAGACAGGTAGGTAGTTATATGAGTCAGTAGGTAGTTAGGTAGTTATATGGGTAGGTAGTTAAATGGATAGACAGGTAGGTAGTTATATGGGTAGGTAGGTAGGTGGTTATATGGATAGGTAGGTAGTTATATGGGTAGGTAGGTAGGTAGTTATATGGATAGGTAGGTAGGTAGTTATATGAATGGATAGGTAGGTAGGTAATTATATTGGTATATAGCTAGGTAGGTAGTTATACGAATAGGTAGGTATGTAGTTATATGGGTAGGTAAGTAGTTATATGGGTGGGTAGGTAGGTAGGTAGTTATAATAGTTGGTAGGTAGGTAGGTAGGTAGGTAGTTATAATAGTAAGTAGTTATAATGGTAGGTGGGTAGTTATAATGGTAGGTAGGTAGTTATATGGGAAGGTAGTTAAACGGCTAGGCAGGTAGGTAGTTATATGGGTAGGTAGGTACGTAGGTAGGTATGTAGGCAGCTATATGTCTGGGTAGTAGGTAAGTAGGTAATTATATGGGTAAGAAGGAAGGTGAGTAGTTTCATGACTGGGTAGGTAGGTAGGTAGTTATATGTCTGGGTAGTAGGTAGTTATATTGGTAGGTAGGTAGTTATATGGGTAGGTAGGTAGTTATATGGGTAGGTTTCAAGTCAATCAATAAGTTGAAATCCAATATTAAGTCATATTTAACTTTAATTTCATAAGTCCCTCAATTACAGTACCTACCAAGTTTTGATGACAGCCACTGTTGGATATTTTTAATAAAAAATACATTGTTTACCTAGTCGTTCAAGTTTTCTAAAATATTGGTAGTACTAGAGCTGGCTGATCTCACAAACTACTGAAATATCAAGGTGCAGTAACTCTTTTTTACTAAAATTACTATTACTAAAACACTGAACTGATTAATTTGAATTCTGCTGCCATGAATTGTGGCATGTTAGTGTAATACTAATAATGAGGTGAATGTTGACTGGTGTTTCATTTTGTAATTAGTGTACATAAAGTACATGATTATGGCATTAAACAAAACAATTAGTTGTAAGTGTAGAAAATTATAAATTAGACTTCATTAAACATCGAATTAATACCCAGATATTTTTGTTGTGAAAAAATATATTAAAGTGAATTTTACTGGGATAATTTGTACTAACTCTACCAATGCCTCCTACTGTCTCCCTCAGGTCAGTGTGATCTGTATGGTGACCCTCATTATGTATCCTTCTCGGGAACTAAGTTTGACTTCCTGGAAAACTGCACTTACACGCTGGTGAAGGAGAAGATTGCACGCCATCATCTCAGCATTACAGTGGATAATTACTTTAGCAACCCCTTGTTGTTCGGCTCATCGGTCAAGGGCATTGTCCTGAAGTACCATGATGACACAGTCACTCTGCTCGTCAATGATGATTATGGAACAGTGGAGGTACGTCCACAAGAGTACATGGATTCAAACGTTTTATATAAATGATTCAGTAGACAGAGTTTTGCTGTATATCTCATAGCACTTGTACAGTGGGAAGAATTCAAAGGGAAATTTAAACTGAACACATTAACAGGGGCCCTGTGCAGTAACTGATTATTCAAACTGGCATATCCAGATTATATATCTGCATCTAGATTAATTCAATTTTTTTTATTTGATTTGAATTATGATTTTTGTGATATTGGGACATACAAATATGATCTGGTCACTTGCATCAATATGACAATATGTCAACAGGACTACATGGATGCAAACACTTTATATAAATAAGTTAGGAGGTGAAGTTTTGCTGAATGTCTCATAGCAGGTGTAAAGTGGAAAAAAATGGTAAAATTATACTGAACACATTACCTAACTATCTACCTTTCCACCTACTTACCTACCAACCAACTCACCTATCAACCTACTTACCTACCAACTAAACTACCTATCAACCTTCTCTACCAAGCTAACTAACTATCTACCTACACTTACTTTTAGACCACCAACCTACCCACCAACCTACCTTTAAACCTATCAACCAACCTATTTACCTACCAACCAACCTACCCACCAATCTACCTACCGACCTACCTACCTACCTACACACCTACCTACATACCTACCTACATACCAACCTACCAGCCTCCTTAACAATCTACTTACCTACCAACTAACCTACTTACATACCAACCAAACTATCTATCAACGTTTTCTACCAAGCTACCTAACTATCCACCTACACTTACTTAGAAACCACCAACCAACCTACCTACCAACCTACTTACCTACCAACCAACCTACCTACCTACATACCTACCTACCTACCAACCTACCTATCAACATACCTTTAAACCTACCTACCTACCTACCTCTTATCTCTATCTATCTGAGTGCATTCTGATTTAGCTGTATGTGTTTGAATTCATAAAGCTCACCCTTTCAAAAATGTAATTGCTAACTTAAAACTGAGTTCACCTCTTCTAACATGTTATATTTCTCAGGCTACTCTGAATCAGAATCCAGTCCAGCCACCCTATGTAGAGAATGGCATCAGGTTCGAGGGCACGAATTACCAGATCTTCGTGTACCTTGATGAAATCCGCTCTCACGTCTCTCTCGATCCAGACAACACCCTTCAGATCACTCTGGCCATGGAGAACTTCCAGGATAACACTGAAGGACAGTGTGGTCAGTGTCTAACAGTTTGGTGAAATATTATTCAGTGGTAAAATAGTATAAAATATATTTTTTAAGTTTTATGGAGTTTTAAAGACATAACATACACGTAATATTAGCAGTAGCATTTGCACCACAGAAAGTCAAAGAAAAAATATCTTTATCTTATAAGGCCACAAAGAAAGAGACTTCTCCTGCTGCTGTTAGCTTGTAAACTAAATAGAGCTCCGTGACTTCTCCTGCTGTTGTTAGCTTGTGAGCTAAATTTCTCCGTGACTAATGCTCCTGAGGTTAGTTGCTGCTCTTAGCTTGTGAGCTAACCCAGCTCCGTGACTGCTTCTGAGGTTAGCTGCTGTTAGCTTGTGAGCTAACTAGCTCCGTGACTCACTGACTGGGCTGAAAGATGAACTGTAGAGAGTTGTATTATCCGGTTAGTGAGGTTAAAACCTTTTTCTTTTCACTGCGAGGTGGATTGGTCCTACATTAATTGCAAAAACTGTAAAAATGCACCAGACTGACTGAGCTGAGCCCTGTAGCTTGTGGCTGGGCTGTAGCACTGAGTGGGTAGAGAAGACAGCAGGGTTTGGGATGAGGGGATGAGGGATGAGGAACTGCAGCTTCCTGTAAGTGAGCATTTTCTCCGGCCATCCACACACAGCTCTGCTTAACTGCTTAACCCTAAACTCCTGAATAGGATCGGCTAAATCAGAGGAATATCACCAATATCGCCAATATTGTATTTTGGCTGAAAATTGGCTGATACCGATACACTGCCAATCGATCATCCCATCTCTAATTTATACACAAAGCAGTACATTTACAATACAATTTAAATATATTAACAAATATGTTTATGAAACACTATACTTAAATACTTGAATCTACTTAGATTCACAGAAGTTCTGTGATAAAAACACTCAAAAGCACAACTTAATACTTAAATGCTTTTAAATTGTATTTAAATATAGCTTAATTAAGTTGCCAGACGTCGTTGCAAAATAGTACATTTAGTATTATTTAAGTATATATATATATATATATATATATATATATATATATATATATATATATATACATTTTAACGTGAAAGGTATGTACTTTTCTATGTTAAGTATACTTTTTTTATTTACTTAAATACACTTGTATCAGAGCTGAAGGTGATTTTATAGAGTCATAAATAAGGGTCTTAATGATAAGCTCACGTATGTGCTGTGTGTTGCAGGTGTGTGTGGAGGAGCCTCGTGTGTGCGCAGGAATGGACAAGTTGAAAGTGAGGACTGCTGTAACATGACGGCCTATGAGTGGATAGAGGAAGACCCTCTAAAGCCCTACTGTGCCAGCATCCCCAAACACGAGTCCTGTTTCCCCATCATCCCCGGCACCGTGGAGCCACCACCAATCTGCGTCGCCCCTCTCTGTGACCTCCTCACACACGAGTAAGCTGCAGCTTCATGTTCTTTTTTTTTCAGATTCAGCAGATGCTCTGCTAGTGTTGATCAGGGACTACATATTAAAGCAAGCAAAATTAAACATGTGAGAACGACCATCCCTGCTAAGCCTAATATATTCATTTTAAAAACTGTGGAGTTCTTCTGGCCACGGCACATGTCTTTATGTACTAACATCACATGTACAGCCTCTAAAAGAGGATCTGGCTCAGTTTTACTGAATGCAAATGGCTGGTGGAGCAATGGAGACTTCAGAAGGGGAAACTCAGAGCTCAGTATCTTATGCACTCATAGTAAAACCAAAGAAATGAAGGAGTGAAGTTTCTGACTGAGTGCGCTCTCTTTCTCTCTCTCTCTTTCTCTCTCTCTCTCTCTTTCTCTCTCTCTCGCTCTCTGACTGAACATAACCTGGAATCGGATTCATTCGCTCTGAAAGGAGACCGCATCACACCCGCCCAGTTTAAAACATTTTTTCTGCATGCTCGGTGCAATTACTCATTCTGACCGGAGAGGGCTCTAAATCCCAAGCTTACAGACATCAGCTTTAAATGACAAAGTGTAATACTAAAATAATGCGTGATTAAACTGAGGAAATAGTCATTCTTTGGAAAGTTATGAGGGTCAAAAGACACAGCATTGTAGTAATGACCACGAAAATCATGTGCTGGCGGAGCATGGCTGGATGCTAAAACAAAAACAAATATTAAAGCACATGGATAAGCACATGGGGCATGTAAACAATGGAACAAAGGGTAACACAGGGGCAAGAAATCTCCCAACACACACACACACACACACACACCGGAAAGCAGAGGATAACTATTCGACTGCGGCACAGACAAGAGACTGGACAGGGACTCTGACAAAGGACTGGACAAAGCAATGAACTGGAGTTTTATTACATATTTAATATTGATATTTAGTAATCTTAAGATTCCTGTCAGACTGTGGTTCATTTATTGTTGTGTTCAAATTTAAAATCACTGCCCACTAGATATTATTGTTAAATGTTGTTATTTTACTCAGATTTTATAAAGATGATAGTGTGTTTTTAAACTTTGACAGTTTTCCTAAAATTGTAATAAAAAGGCAATATAATGTTATTAGTATTGAGTAAGATGATATATTGTGATTATTTAAATAAATTTTTAGGAAACCTCTGCAGTATTAAAAACACACACACATATATAAATATACTGTATATATTTATTAATGTGTAAAATTGTGTAAAATAATATATAGACTCATAATCTATAATCTATAATCTATAATCTATAATGATATGCATTGTAACGGCAAGCTTTTATCAATACACAATTCTTAGTCAATGAAGAAAACATTTCAAATACAAATACAAGGAGAACTGTAAAGACAACAAAAATAAAAAAATAAGGTCTAATAAAATTCTTATAATTTCTTGCCACCCTGAATTAATATTAAATCATGAGGTGTGCAGAGACCATTAGGTAAACAATTAAAAAATTGTTGACTCGATACACAAAACAAGTTCTGGGACGAGAAAAACAATTAAAGAGGAGTAATAGACTTGCCCACACAGTTTACAAATCAGAACTTTAATCTCTCACATTTAAATCTCTTTTAGGCATTTAAAAGGTATTTAAACCCCACATTCAGCTGTTTCTATCGTCTTGAAGTGAAGATAGAGGAAGTTAGGGACAGGAGATGTACCCACAGGAAGCAGGGGGGTCAGGGCAGAAATATTCGCCAACTAGTCGACTACTAAAATAATTAATTATTAATTAATTAATTAGTTGCAGCCCTAGCAGTGGCTCCCACGTGTCTCTATATGTTTCTATAGCGTGTCTGTTGTTTCTTTTTTAGAGTGTTTCGTGAATGCAGTGAGAATGTGGATGTGGAGACGCTGGTGAAAAACTGCAGGTTTGATTACTGCGTTGCTAAAAGCAACAGCAGCATCTGCTCCCCACTGCAGCACCTCAGCGAGCAATGCAAGAGACTGGGCTACTGTGTGTACTGGAGAAACCTCACTGAGGGGGCCTGCGGTGAGTACACACTGTATTAAACACCTCGACCAGACAGGAGGGAGGGTCTCTCTTAACATGACATATCATGAATCTCTGTGGTGTTGATTGCGAATGTTTCAGATGTCACATGTCCAGACGGGATGGTTTTTGATGAGTGTCGCAGTACTCCAAATGACGTCTGTAAAGGAGGGTGAGGCATCATCATTTAATCTATCTATGTAGATGTCTATAAATTAATTCATCAGTTCATTCATCTATCCATCAGAAGCAGAGCTCTTCAATCTCAGTCCTTTGCCCAGCACATGTTGGAGGATTGCCTGCTGTACCAATCACATGTAATATATCTCTGGAACGGCTTGTTAATGAGCTGATTAATTAAATCAAGTGTTGGAATACTAGGTGGGATACTATATTATTCAGTAGAGATTCGTGATGTAAGTATCGATCAGCTCTGTATTAGCTGACCAATATTTTGATCCAGCTGATCCCGAGAGCTGCTCAGATCATATGATCCATTCTTTATAGTTCCTGCAGTGATGCAAAAAGTCACAGGACCATGCAGTTCCTTATTTAACTATTAGATGACAAGAAAGCTGTAAAATCCCATTAAAGCGAGTGCTGAAATCAGTATAAGTCGGGCTGGTTGAATTTAAAGGCGATTGGCAACCATGCAGTTCCTTATTTAACCACTAGATGACAATAAACACTGAACACTGACACTGAACACTGAAAATCTAGTGGTCTATATCCATTTTCAAGTGGGTAAGCATGTTTTATAAAGTGCCATGAAATAGTATTTGCCCCTTACAGATTTCTTTTGTTTTTGCTTTTTTTAATCATTCTTACATTTTTCAGATTACCAAACAAACTTTAATAACAGACAAAGATAATCTGAGTAAATATAAAAAGCAGTTTTAAGTAATGATTTAATTTATTAAGGGAAAAAAAGCTATCAAAAAAAATGTAATTAAATAATTAAATTGTAGTTAAATTGTAGTTAAATTTCACTAGCCACAACCAAGGTTATAATAGTTTTAAATTTTTCATTATAGTTGAATTTTATTTTGTTTTCACTTTTGCCCGCTGTAAACCTGCTTGAGTGCAAACAGCGCTTATAAATAAATTAACAAACAAGAAAACAAAGGGTATTCTATCTGTATTAATTTGTTTTAGTTAGTTTTAATAAACTCTCAATTTAGTTAGTTACCTTTTTTTCTTTTAATGACCATTTTTATTAGTTTCAGTTAACAAAAAATGTTTTTTCACTTTCAGTTTTCATTATTTCGTTCATTTTTGTTAACGATAATAACCTTGGCCACAACCAGGCCTGATTACTGACCGACCAGTAGAATCTTTTGGAGTAATTTCGGTAGGCCGGTCACTCCTGCCAAGGGGGACACCACCAAGTTATTAGGTTTTGGTGGCAAATACTTTTTTACAGAGCTATGTATGCATTTATTATTTGTGTTTTTTACACAGAGTGCGTGTACCAGGGAAATTTGGTACTGACAGCATGAGATCTGGGTGCTTCTGTCCAGATAACCAAACTCTTGCTGAGGAATACAAGACGACCTGCGTTTCAGATTGCACCAGTGAGTTGTAGACTTTTCCTGGACTTTTCTTTAGGCTATACACACAATTTTAAAGGGAAACGTACCCAATACTACTGTATGTTACTGGACAGTAACAGACAAGTTTTGTTAAATCTGTATTTGAGAAGCATACATTTTACACTTTAACCTCATATTAGACTCAAATTTACTGTGTAATTAATGGCTGGCAGATTGTGCAGTGTTATGACTTGAATTGTAAATTTTTATTATATATTTGCTAAACATTTATAAATGCTGATAATGTCTGAGTAATTACAGCTTTGAAAAAAATGAGACCACTTAAAAATTATTAGTTTCTTTGATTTTACCAAATTAAAAATCTCTGGAATATAATCAAGAGCAAGATGGACGATCACAAGCCATCAAACCAAACTGAACTGCTTGTATTTTTACACCAGGAGTAAAGGCATAAAGTTATCCAAAAGCAGTGTGTAAGACTGGTGGAGGAGAACATGCCAAGATGTATGAAAACTCTGATTGAAAACCAGGGTTATTCCACCAAATACTGATTTCTGAACTCTTAAACATTTATAATATGAACTTGTTTTTTTGCATTATTTGAGGTCTGAAATCTCTGCATCTTTTTTTGTTATTTCAGCCATTTCTCATTTTCTGCAAATGAATGACTAAATGACAACATTTTTATTTGGAATTTGGGAGAAATGTTGTCTGTAGTTTATGGAATAAAACAACAATGTTAATTTTATTCAAACACATACCTCTAAATAGCAAAATCAGAGAAACTTAAGTGGTCTCTTTTTTTAGAGCTGTATAGTTGCACGTATACTGTATATGATTACATGTGAACATATGCTTTGATTTCTTGTCAGATTGCAAAGGTCCACTGGGAGAGCCCATGCCGGTGAGATATTACCTTTTCTACTCTTTTGAAAAGCAATTTTACACTAAATCATCTCTAGTAATCAGTGTGTGATTCTGAGAATAACCCCATACTATCAAACATATGTAATATAAAAACAGCAAGTCTGTGACTGTTCCGTATTTATTGTCATCTCTTTTTAAGGCTGGAGCAATATGGGAGTCACACTGTCACATATGCAGATGTAACAACCAGACCCTGACTGAAGAGTGCTCACCAATGCCTACGACTCCAACCCCCCAATGCAGTGAAGACTCCACACTCGTCTCAGACTGCTGTGACAACCAGATATGTGGTAATTAATCTTTTAATCTAATTTGATGTACTGAATGACTTAAAGCTGGGGATATGGCTTAAAAAAATCGATTTTCAAGTTTAATTGATTTTGTCCCCTATTAAAAATAATGGTTAAAAACTAGTATGATCAATTTTTGGTTTCACTTAAAATTCTCCTATGGGGTTAAAGTGAAAACAGAAACAAGCTAAAAAACAACCTTGTAAATAGTGAGACCATACTGTAATTTTTAAAAGCTTTCTCCAACAAAGCTTAGTTTCAATCTGGAACTGGCATCATGCCCTGATATATATATATATATATATATATATATATATATATATATATATATATATATATATATATGTTACTTATATATGGTACATATTAAAAACAAACCGTTTTTTTAGGGTAAATTTTTGATTAATGTCAGAAACCTCAGAACATTTAAGACTTTGGAATTAATCAATTGTAAAAACAGTTTTAACAGTTTTAAGCTCCAATTAAAGTAAAGATATCGCAGAGCTTTTCTAAAGCAGTTAAATGTTGCATCATATGTCTTTTTATATGCCACTTAAGTACCCATGAATTTAAATATAAATTTTAAGGTTGTATATCTCTTCCTTTTGTAGTGGAGAAGACATGTGAACACAATGGAAAGACCTACAAGGTAAAGGAAATGCTTTACAAAACTGTTGTTATTAATACAATACAGATTCTTTCACTATTCATATCTAAAGCTGCTACAATAGTGTAAAATGGTTTGATGTGAATAATATTAGCAGTTTTGCATTTTTACATCGATACTGATAAGAAAATAGGGGTTTCATTGTCTACAGCACAGAAAACACTAAAGTTACAAAACCTAAACCTGGAAATAAACATTTTCTTTGAGAATTGTTTTGCCTTGTAATGTTTTAAATGCACTTCTTCACCATGTGAGACTTTTTAAACAATACATTTCAGGCGGAATTATTCCCAGGATTGCTGTAAAAAAGTGTCTAAGACACCAGACAGTCCATTTTTAATCTATAAGAGCTCATGTAACCATGTGAATTGGTCCCTAGGTGGCATTAACTGAACATCCTGGATGAGTCACATGACAGTGTGTGAGTTTGTGGACATGTAATCTCACAGAATACCAGAGTGCTTGGTTAGTGCTTAAGACAGAAGTAGGTTTTTACCCCATTTTCTCCCCAATTTGGAGAATCCCCCTTTACTAGGGTAAATGTAAGTGCATGCTGATACATGTGAGACCATCCACCACCTCTTTTCCAACTGCTGCCAATGCAGCCTCACTGTGCAGCCAGCGCATTAAGAAGATCTTTGATACATCAGCTGACAGACCCCTGTGCTGGCAGCATCACAGTGGGAATGATGAGGGTAGAGAACGCCACCTTCTCACCCAGAGAGAGCATGACAAATCTTGTGCTCTCTCGGACTCTGGCTGCTGATTGAGATTCAGCATGATCCGGGATTGGAACCAACGATTCCTGGATCATACAACATTTTTATTCCCAGCTGGAACCAAAGAATATTTCGTTTTTCAGCGCATATGGAAATCCATTGTCCACAAGTCCACTATTGGAGTCCAGATGTATCTGATGGAATCATATCATCTCAATATCACAATGCATAGGAACGGCTCAAGTCAAAAATGTAGAATTAATATTTAAAACTAGGTCTGGGCTCTTGTGGGATAATCAGTAATTAAAAAGGTTTTTGTCAGGTAGCTTTTAAAAAACACTGAGTTGGTCAAGACGTTTTTGAAACATAAAAAAATACTTGAGTATTACAGATATTAGATACAAAAGTATTTGGACACCTACTGATATAGTTTTCTTTAATTGAAAGGGAATTCAAAAAGAGTTTGTCCTGTTTTTTTTGGACTAACAATGTCTACTCTCCAGGAAAGACTTCTACTACTACTACTTCTACTACTAGCTCATCCCAAAGATTTTACACAAATGGTTCTCTATGAACCTTTATTTTTAACATGTTTTGTCTATGTTCCTACTGTATGTGATCAGGAGAAAATGAGAACATTTCCGATGTGTTTCCTATTTGTATTAAATAAAGTGAGCATTACTGATTTTGTCTCCAGGTGGGGAATACGTGGAAGGATCAGTCCCAGCCCTGTGTGACATACAAGTGCACAAGAGCAGGCACTGAAATACAGACGAGTGTGTGTCCTGAGCAGAGCTGCTCTGAGGTACGTCCGCACGAACATCCCTTTAATGCCTAAATATCCAATACATCTCTAATTGGTCATTAGGTTAAATGGGTCAGTTTAGCTGTACAAGATTAATTTTCTTGCATGAAAAACAAACATGTTTAGCTGTAACATATTTAACTACAAAACTAACATCCTCATTATTACATAAATGGATCAGTTGTTTGGCTATTGGCTATACAGTTGTTTGTTCCAATAATGGCAAAAAACACTTATAAACTGTCTCAATCACCCTTAATTCACTCTGAATGATAGAAATGTGCATTTTTTGATCTCAGTCTTGCAGATTCTCTTTAAATGTTCTGCGTTTCTTTGCTTGTAGGAGCTCCGTGTGTGGGACGAACACCACTGCTGCTTCTCATGTATGTTGCTGACACATTCTTCTTCTTATTCTTCTTATATATTTATTACCTTTTTTGATTAACCATATGTGAAATATCGGTTTTAAAGTAGTGGTTTAGTATTTAGAGATCTGGGTTATTGATAAAAGGGTTGTGGGGTTCAAACCTAAAAGTCTAATAAAGAATCACCATTACCCCTCTCTGCTCCAGAGATGCTGTAGCATGGCTGACTCACTGCTCTGACCCAGGATTTCTTCAAAACTGGGATATAAAATATGAAACATTTTGTTGCTAAATGCCATGTTATTTTGTCCCGTGACTTTTGCCATGTTCCATGGAAGCTAAAAATCTGTGATCTGAGGGATACATCTGTGGGATCTCTTATATTGAATGTGTATATAATGGTTTCTGCTAGAGTCTCTTTGTCTGATAACATGGACAATCCTATCCAGACACAGCCGGTTACGATCATTACCATCTACTGCACTACTGTCCACTGTGAGTGGTAATGCCTTCTATGATGGATTCCCCATACACAAACGACACTGTGGATAGAGGAATGTTATATACCTGATGAATCCCGTAACCTCACAACGTACACAGGTGTGGGTGTTCCAAAGCCGTTCCCTGATGTAAGATTTAGTCAACATGCTGCTATCCCCTGACTTTTGTCATGTTAGTGTACTATGACCATTTTTTTTTTCATTTGATCGTGAAAAAAAATCCAATATAGTTTAATTGGCCTGGTTACCGTATCGAAACACAATCACAATCTTTTGAATCGTAACCCCTGTATAATTATACTCATCATATTGCCACGTACTTGCCAATACACAGACCTAGAAATGAGTATTGAAGGCCTAAATACAGAGGATTACACTACTAATTAAACTACAGACTCACGGAATTTAGCAGTAGGCAGTGTGAACTTCAAAGTATAGGAAACTAGGACTTCCCTGTAAGCGCCCCACCTGCTCAGACCTCCAGCAAGGCCAGTAGTGGGGCTAGTCAAGGACTCAGGAAGAAAAGAGGGAAAACAAAGAAAGGCTCTGTAACAACAACCCCAAAGCTTTAAAAGGAAACAAAGCAAGGAAAACCTTTTTATTTATTTAGATTTTTTTTCCATATCTATACTTAGAATTGAACAATCAGAGTGAACATCTTCTGACTACATTTAGCTGCTTTTGATTAAAATGGAGCCACTCAGCTCCAACCTATGGTGATTAGTGTCAGTCCAGCAGTTTATCTAGTTTATCTAGATTATTTTATGAATGTGAATATCCAAGGCTTGAGGTTACAGGTTTACAGCATGTAAAAGTGTCCCAAATTCATTCTTTTCTGACATTTCTGGCACTTATGTCAAGCTGTAGGAAAACAATGTGCATTAGGAGAAGGGATGATAAACAAAAGCTGTGAGGAGGAGTTTCAGTTGTGTGATAGTGAGGTGGTAATCCTCATAAACATTCAAACTGATGTCTCTCTTTAAATTAAATGAGAAAGATCAGCTGTGTTCCTAATGAATTGGCCAAATGTGGCCACAGGAGTATGTTGCTGCAGTGTTAGAGGAAAGAAGAAAGTTTAAAGAAAGCAAGGACACAATCCAAAGAAAAGCTGGAATGCATTTTTAGTGCAGACACTTGATAAATCCTGATGTTGAAGGTGATGAAACTAAAACTTAATTTGAAGTTTAGAGCATGAGCTTCTGGTTAGAAGCATTAACCATTAAGATAAATGTCAGATAAGTTCAAATAAACATTGGATTTATAGAGAGCATTAGATTTGTGCCACTTTTACCTGCTGTGTGAACGTCAGACTTAATCCATGTACTATTAAACAAGGGTTGTTTGTTGTGTCAATATTGGAATCATATAGATACTTCATTGAAGCTAGGTACCTTTTAAGCCTTTAGATGGTCTATTGTATATAGAACCACCCCTTTTACTGTAAAGATGTTTAAAGAGTGTAGGAATAGACAACACAGTCTTTTAACTTGTGTACAATTCTAGGTAATGTAAGCTGTGCAGTCAGGATGACCACAATGACTGTCACCCTGGAAGGCTGCACTCAGGAGGTGAAGATACCCAGCTGTGAAGGACACTGCCAATCAAACACCATGTAAGACTCACTATCTACATAAAAGAAAGCCTTATGGGAAAAGTTGGGTTAGACAAAATGTGTTATTTAGTAAAAATACTAAGAGAAAAGTTACTGTTTAAAACTAAAAGTATATAATGCTCACACCAGTTAAACTAGTCTCATAGTAAGAAACACACAGCTAACTATCTCATATTTTTATAATATATAATTATTTATTTTAGATTTTGATGTGGTTCATTCTTTTTATCAATATTTGAGACATTATTTACTGATAACAACCCTTACCTTTTTGAGCAATTCAAAAAGAAAAAAACTGTATCATCAAACAGGTCATTTTACATGAGAAGGAAAAACCTGCTTAACTTTTAATGAAAGTAAACTTTTAATGAAGTAAAGAACAACTGGCAGATTTAAATTCTGTAAAAAAGTGAAATTTGAAAAAAAAAAAAAAAAAATGGAGATACAGTACAAGGTTTGCAGAGCAGTAGTGATAAGCTATACAACACCAGTTGTTAGTTATAGTGATGCACATACAGTAACCAGTTCAAAGTTGTATGTATTTATTTTTTCCTATATTGTAAATTAGTACTGAAATCATCCAGACACATATTAAGGAACACATAAGGAATCATATGGTAACTTAAAAGAGTTAAACAAACCAAAATACTCTATGAAGCATTTAGGTGCTCTTATCTGGAGTGCTGTCACTTATCATGTGCAACAGAGGTAACTCCTAAACTTCCTTTCTCCGGGTGGTCCTGATGAGAGCCAGTTTCATCATGATGTTTTTGATGGTCTTTTAAAGTTCTTTAATTTTTTCTTATTGACTGACCTTCATTTCTTAAAGCTATTTTTTATCTTAATTAAGTTGAGTAGTTCCTGTCATAATGTTCATTGGAACATTTATCAAATAGAACTATCCACTGTATCTTAACTCTACCTCTTCACAACTTTACAACTGATGCTCTCAAACACATGTTCAGCACAGCTGTTAACTGAAACACATTCCAGATGACTCTACCTCATAAAGCTGACTGAGAAAATTCTAACCCTCCTATTATGTTACAGGTCAAATTGACCCATGTTAAAGTTTGAAGATCTAGGAAAAATATTTAAAAGGATTTTTTTAGTAAGTCTTCTGTTTGCCTTAATTACTGTAATCAACATATAATATAAAAATGATTTATTTCACATATTTGCAACCACCCCCTGCAAAAACTAAAACTAAAACAAAAATTGTAATTTTGTATTTCAATGTTATGTAAAACTATTGTGTTTTATATGTTGGTCTTTCAAAAGTAATGAAGTAGTGAAACATTTAAGTTTGAATATTTTCTTAAGAAAATGAGTGAATTATCCTAATTGAGCCATTACCTGTTAGAGGTAAGAAACACTGCACTAAATATTGATAGAATAATTAGTAATAGAGTTAGTAATTAAAAATTCACACTAGAGGTGTGCCATATCATATCGTACACGATAATATAGTCATTTTTTTTAAATATTGTCAACGATATTATACCCTAAAATATCGTGCCATATCACCCAACCCATTTTCCAGTATAATTTATTTTACTTTAATCCTGGATTTATGGAAAGCATAATTAGTATCATGACATTCTGAATCATTGACTTCTGTTACAAATCTAATAAAATTCTTGTATTTTTTTAATATCTCAGTTAGGGGTGTGTAATATCATATCGTATGTAATAATAAAATAGAATTTTTATTTTGTTGCAGTAGTGTATTCTTAAAATAATTTTTTAATTCAGCGTTTTGTCATATCGCCAAGAGTATCGTTATCGCAAAACAATTGTGATATTAGTTTAGGGCCATATCGCCCACCCCTAATTCACATTGATTGATTGGATTTTTTTGTTTTCAGACATTGACTTTAGTATAATTGAATATGCACCGTGTCAAACTGAGCCAGGAACATCAATGCTATTCCTGACAAATAAACATAACAGGAGGGTTAATCTACAATGCAGTTAAAATGACACAAGATGTTAAAACAATAAATTTAAGATGTGTCCATATTTTGACTGGTGCTGTATCTCCCAGTTTCTATGAACTGCGTTCATTGGTGTGTGTGTGTGTATGTGTTGGTGTAGGTGGGTGAGGTCTGGAGAGGTGCTGCAGCTGGAGCCGGAGCGCCGCTGCTGTCGGGAGAAAAAGTTTGAAACCAGGAAGCTCTCTCTGAGCTGTAAAGGTGCCGCCCCCACCCACTACGCCTACAATCACGTCACCAGCTGTGAGTGCCAGCCTGACGCCTGAAATCCCACCAGCTTCAGATCAGCATTAGCTTTAGCATTACAATAAAGTGGGGATGAAATGGGGATGTGGGCTTTATATATTTCAATGTTGTTTGATTTGATTTAAGTGATTGATTTATTTGATGAAGATTTGCACTGATTGTCTCTTTGCTTTTTTGCCTTTTTTATGATATGTGGTGTTTTATTGTGTCCTTAAATTGTGTGTTTAAATCTGTATCATTAAAATCATAGTGAAATATTAATAAATAGAAAAATGGTAACAGTGCAAAAGAGTTATTTTAAAAAAGGCTATTTTAATGAACCCTTTCAGACTCAGCATCCATTACAATATATTTTCTTTATTAAAAAACACAATTTATGAGCTGTTGTCCATCAGAATAGACCATGAACCAGCCAATGAACAAGTTTATAAACCAATGAATCAGTTACTTGGCCCTGCCCACTGCAAAAACACTAAGACAACAGTAGTACAAGAGCCATTGAGGCAAAATAAAAAGTAATTTTTGCTAATACTAATTTAATTATGACTTTACTGTTTTGCTATGGTTTATTAAAATTAATAGGTCATTATAAAAAATAAAATATATATAAAATATTACACACAGACTTCCAATGCAATGGAAAAAATATATATATATATTTTAGTGAATTTGATTTATTTGCTATATAGGTTTTATAGTAGAATGTTAGTCTGTTTTCCTGTGCATTATAGACAAAAAAACAGCATTCTTACTTTTTTAAGTTAAGTTGATTGTTCAGTCTTCGGCTATATACTGTTACCTTTCAAATCACTAAGTTTTAAGATATGCAGTAAATTACACAAGTGTCTTAATTATGTTTTGCTTGAATTGTAGTAAATGATTTTTAATATTAAATAAGTAGAGCTTCTGCAGTTCTGGGCAACACTGCTTTCAACCAGAATCAGTGGGTGTGACTGTGGCAATTGATTCACCTGACTGTATAACATGATTCAGATTATAAATCAGTTATGATTTATGATATATATGTTGGATATGGTTTAAATATAAAAAGTAATATAAAGAAATGTAATTCTGCCCACCAGGTGGTGCACTATACTAATCAGACTCACTGGGCTAGACACCAGATAATTGATTCTTTGATTCACCTGATTCTGCAACATTCATTCAGATTATAAATTAGTTATACGATATGAACATCTGTAGTATAAAGTAATATAGTAATATAAGAAATTTGAAACAACTCAAGATACTCTCAAATAAAATATTTTAGGTCAGGTAAATTTATTAAAGTTATTGTAGTGCCAACAGCAGAATATTATCATGTCATAATTATTTTTATTACTATTCATTTTTAGTGCATTTATATAGAAACTAGAACGAAAAAGATGGTGTGAATTGGTACTAAGCATTTTGTTTTATATAATCTCAGGTTTCACTGTTCAACTTTCACATACAGTTGATCTGTTAACTGTTTTGGTCTTTTGTTCTCTCTTTTGTTCTTTAAAGCACTTTATGCATACAATTGTAAAATCACATTGCCTTTTAATAATGCCTTTTAATCATTAAATAATCTATATATTGTGGTCTGGAATATGTAGTCATTTTTTGTCATAACACCAGCCTTTAATTAGGGTTGTTATAAACTATATACTGTGTTAATATCATGTGTTATTGATGCATATTTGTTTATTGACATTGATCTCATACAAGCGGTACTTGTGAGTGAGTGGAGAACGCAGTGTTTAAGAACTCCAGCAGCACTATAACACCACCATACACCACCACCATGCTAATCAGTGCTAATCACTGTAGTTCTGAGAATAATGACGCATCCCCTCAAATAATCATAATAATAATAGCTGCTCTGTGGTGGTCTCTGCTGTGGGGTCCTGAGTATTAAAAATAGGGTAAAAGGAGTATAATAGTTTATAAAGAATGAATAAAAACAGAAGGACTTCTATAAACTGTGTTCTATATACTGTATATCTCTCTCTATAAATATACTGTATATCTCTATATACTTCTGTTTACTGTATTATTTAATATTATTTTTAATTAGTATGTACGTTTCTCATTAGTCTAGCTAGAATAAACAATGCAGTGTATTTATATATGAAACAGGCAGGGCTTTATTAGCCATTAACTAACTGAATCAACTCAAACATTCTGAGCTGCTGCTGAAACTCTGTGGATTCCGCTGATGGAGATCCTCCTGTTTGTAAAGTCACGTTTGACGAGAATGATCGACTGACATGATCAACAGATCCAGACGAATGCTGGGTTACTGGTTAGGGGTCATGTTTTAATAGCTGGAGCAAAGTCCTGCTCAGCCTCTCTCCTTCTCTCTCTCTCTCTGTCTCTCGCCCACTCTGCTAGTCTGGAGAAGCTGGGCTGCAGGACAGGTAAACCCTCGCACTTTCTCTCTCACTGCTCTCTCACTTTCTCACTTTCTCAGCTTTGAGCTGTGGGAAGTTCTAAGTGTATTCAAACTATCTTTAACTAGCTTGTTGTTGCTGAATATTACAAGCTATATTACACGTTGCTGAATATTACATTATTATGTTAATTTTGATATAGCCTAAAATATAAAGAACTAAATATAAAAATAAAGAACTAGCTTAAAAAATGAGGAAGAGTGTGAATAGTGAAGAGCGCAGTCTAGAAGCTTTAAAACGTAACAAATCTCTCTAAATAAAATGTTCTTACCTCTCACACCTCTTACACCAAACTGAATATAAATTGGTTCTTCAATAAGTCCTATGTGGCTTTTAAACATTAAACATATTTTTTACACATTCCAAATATCCATATGCTATTTATTATACAGCTCTGGAAAAAAAGTTATGCAAAAGCAGTGTGTAAGACTGGTGGAGGAGAACATGCAGAGATGCATAAAACTGTAATTAAAAAACAGGGTTATTCCACCAAATATCTGAACTTTATGAATATGAATGTGTTTGCTTTGCATTATTTGAGGTCTGAAAGCTATTTTTTGTTATTTCAGTCATTTCTCATTTTCTGCCGATAAATTCTCTAAGTGACAATATTTCTATTTGGAATTTGGAAGAAATGTTGCCCGTAGTTTATAGAATAAAACAACAATGTTCATTTTACTCATATAAATATAAATAGCAAACATATAAATAGCAAAATCAGAGAAACTGTTTTAGAAATGTATTTTTTCCAGAGCTGTAGATTCACAGTTCACAGTTTTTATTCCCTATATTATATATTTTACGTTTGATAAGACTCTGCTTATTAGTTTTCACATATTTTTTTATTATTGTATTTTTTATTAAAGGTGCTACACTCTAAGAAATATAAGTACAGATTTGTACTTAAAAGAGTACAAAGCTTGTCGCTGGGGCTGTACCTTATATTGAGGTACAAAAAAGTACCTTTCAGTGAAAGTCCTTTTTTGTACCCATGGTTTTTGTGCCAATAAAGATTATAAAAATTATAAACATTATCATCAACTAAATATGTGTCGAGAACTTGATGATCCAAAATTGTCTGGTTTTTAAATAAAAAATGTGCAATTAAAATATATATTGTGTATTAGTGCAGTGATACAGAATACTGAATGTACCTTTTGGCTGAATAAATGGTACAATTTTGTACTTATTGCTGTTAGAAATGGCTTTGTACTTCAGAGGGAACAAATCTGACCCTGTAAAGACCAATACTGTACCTTTGAGGGTACAATTATGAAGAATGTACCCTTCAGTACAAAAAAGTACTCATATCGTACCTCTGTTTTTTAGAGTGTATATAAAAAGGTTTGTAGTAAATAGACCTATTTGAAAAAGTAATCAAAGTAAAATAGTTATTACTTTAAGTATGAATATTTAAAACAAATTATTCTTAATCTTATTTTAGGTCAATAATAACATCTAACATCTAACACAAGTTGTTTCCTAAAAACAACAAAGCCTCTAGTTATTAAAATGAAATATATATTTTTACAGTATATATATATATATATATATATATATATATATATATATATATATATATATATATATATATATGTACTAAAAATTTAATAAATTTAATAAGAGGAAAATATTTTAAATATATTTAAATATGTAATACACAGAGGTCATATCATATAAAACATCTATCAGTCAATGTATTTCAAAAGTCTGAAATCAAGTTTTTCAATATAATCTGTAAAATATTAAATATTATTTAATTAAGACACATTAAATGCATTGTGGATGTTTTTATTCAGCCTTAAATTACATTACATTAAATCTTTATTACATCTACCTTTATTTATTAATGTATGTATCTAAACTTAAATCAAATCTTATTTCTAAACCACGTCCTCATTCTAATCTTAGCTCTTTTACTAAACCGTATCCTGATTATAATCCTAATTCTTACCAAATCCCATTTTAGTTGGCATAACAGCCTGTTAACTATTTAAACAGCTGTAGATAATCTACAGGAGGCCGACGTATCTAATCTAAATCAGGCCAAATCAATAACTGAGCCCTTTAAATGAATTACCATGTATTAACCAGTTTTAACTTTCGGGAGAAAATCAGTTATTCTTTTTAAATAAAAAAAAAAACTAAAATGTAATTTTTTTTTACATATTTATTTATAATTTATTAATAGCCATTACCACTTAAAAAATGACTTATCTATAAAGGGTTTATAAATAGCTTATAAATGAATTTACCAATGGTTATTAATTAGGCTGTAAATACTTTTTTTTAAAATACATTAATAAGCAGCTACCACAAATTCATAGAATGGGTAGCAGTGGCCGACCATTTACTAAATACTGATTCCACATTCATTAATACTGTTAAATCTTTCTGGATACTGATCTTTGTCTTTTCCGTTATTTAACATTAAAATATATGTTAATAATTTTGCTCATTTACCCAGATTAAATATTTATTTAGCAATCATAATGTGCTATATTATCACATATTAAACATATTGTATTAGGTACAGTGGCTTGCAATAGTATTTATTCAACTTTGAACTTCCATATTTTGTCACATTACCAAAAAAAGGTTGTCCACCTAAACGTACAGGCCGAGCAAGGAGATCTCTAATCAGAGACGCAGCCAAGAGGCTCATGGTGACTCTGGACGAAATGCAGAGATCCAAGGTGGTTCCACAAAGTATTGACTCAGGGGGGCTGAATACTTTTGCACAGCACACTTTTCATTTTTTTTCACTTCACATTTGTATACCACTTTGTGTTGGTCTTTCACAATAAATTCTAAAGAAATAGATTTGTTTGTGGTTGTAATGTAACAAAATATGAAAAAGTTTAAGGGGTATGAATACTTTTGCAAGCCACTGTATGTTCATAATGCTGGCAAATGACAGGTCACTGTTGTCCTTTCTGTTTATGTGTTGCTATTTATTTATCTTAATATTAATGTTTTTTTAAGTATTTACAACCTACTTTATTATATTAATAAACTCATTATAAACTATTTATAAACTCTTTATAAAGGCGCTGCATTTTAAAGTGGTACCAAATGAGTTACAAAAGTACAGAAAATAACTGATAATAATGATGCTCCAGTTCAGTCAGCTCCTTAGCTCCACCCACACTTTCACTAAAGCTCCACTAACTCTTTCACAGGCTGACTGCATGGCTTAGGGCAAAATTTTATACAATTATGTTAATGGCACTGAATCAAACACCTAAATTTAGTGATCAAGAGGTGCGTCCCAATACTTTTGTCCATGTAGTGTAGCGATAAGTTATCCAATGTAAAAGTACCGGATGAAAATGAAAGTAACTGCTCCACAGTTCAGTGCTAGGGGCCTTATACCCCTCTAGACCACCTGCCCACTGGTGGACTCAGGGAGGGAGAGGGGGGGGGGGGGTTGTAAAGTGCCCTCTAGAGTGGCAAAAATGAGACTAAGCTTTCTATTAGTTGCCCTTTCATAGGAAAAAAGTGATTGCGTGCCCACTAGAATGCCCCTTCCTTCTATAAGTAATGATGATGATGATGATGATGGGTCTTCTGTATCAGGACATTTTGACAATGTGTTTTAATGATTATATCTGTGGATGCCTTACTTATAATGCATTGCTTAAATTTGAATTATTTATGTTATTATATAAAGGGATTTCTTTGCAAAGTGTCTTGGATGGAGTTGTGAAGAATATACAGCTCTGGAAAAAAATAAGAGATCACTTCAGTTTCTAAACCAGTTTCTCTGATTTTGCTATTTTTTGAGTAAAATCAACATTAGTGTTTTATTCTATAAACTACAGACAACATTTGTCTCAAAATATTCAGACCTCAAATAATGTAAAGAAAACAAGTTTATATTGATATTCACAAGTTTTAAGAGTTCAGAAATCAACATTTGGTGGAATAATCCTGGTTTTTAATCACAGTTTTCATTCATCTTGGCATTGTATTCTCCTCCACCAGTCTTACACACCGCTTTTGGATAACTTTATGCCACTCCTGGTGCAAAAATTCAAGCAGTTCAGCTTGGTTTGATGGCTTGTAATCATCCATCTTCCTCCTAATTCAATTCCAAGGATTTTCAATTTGGTAAAATCAAAGAAACTCATCATTTTTAAGTGGTCTATTATTTTTGTACAGAGCTGTATGTAAACTTAGATTCAATTTGGGGTATTGTCAAGCAGAAGAAGAATTTACAACTAAAATCTTTAGCAATCTTTAGCAAAAATGGACTGGACACTTAACTAATAAGCAGTTTTATTGTGAGGTCTGACCTGTCCCCTGATTATTTCATGACAAATGAGGAGATAAAAGGTCTCATTTCCACTGATCTAAAAAAACAAAGTTCTTTTGATTGCGAGATGATATAGTAGTGCTCTCCTGCTGGTGTCTGGTTATGAGCTCCTCTGATAAAAAAGTGTTCCACTAGTGGATTATTTTATAATTTGTGGTGCATCATACCTTTTTTGAGAGCTGGTCAGGCCTCATGTCCTGCAGTTAGTGCCTTTTTTGTTTTTCACCAGCTTGCTGAGTGCCCCTGGCATTAGGCACGCTGCCAGTGTGCTGACGCCTAATGAACCTATTGTCAGCAAACATTAAAAATTACTTCTAATGCATTCATTAGAAGGCGTGTCCACAAATATTTGGACATGCAGCGTGCGTTCCAAAGCATTCCTCTGCTGCTTCTAGTTTCAGTAATGATATTTCCTTCTCTTCCCAGCATAATGTTCATTGTCCTCATCATCAAACCCCCGTCCACACACTGTTTACCCACAGAAAGGGGTCCGGCACATTACCCTCCGAAATCTTTGATTTTCCACAACACCCTTCCTCTTCCAGGAAATGTACCGCATTTCCTGAAAGCGTCTCTACAAAATCGGCCCTCGGGGGTCCTTCCCCTCGGCCCCTGTTTTCTAACGGGCCGAACAATAGCGCGGAGAAAAAAGCTGTTTTGCACATGCTGACAGTAATGCGTTGTGGCACATGAGGCTTGAAAAGGTGCAGCGCTGCTTCATCAACCTCACCGCTCTCCTTCACTTACAGAGCACCATGAGTGTGGAGAAAAAACAACCACGACAACCATGCTGCTCCAAACTAAAGGTCAGTGTCTCTCTATCAGTCTCTCTCTCTATCTCTCCCTGTCTCTCTCTCTGCAGGAAATCACCCTCATTTAAATTCCAGAGATGCAGTGATTAAAGAGGATCCACCAAACCAAAAGATAACCTCAGACCAAACGCCGACTTAAAAGCAGTTATATTTCAATTTCTGTATATCTGTATTTATTAAGGCAGGGTAGGTGGTTCTCTGGATCAGTGCCAATGCAAAACCGCATTGGGTTCCCACATGTCTTCAAAAGCAAAATGTTGCAAAAGGGTTCATTTAAAGAAATACAGTAAATGCATCACAATCTGTTTGTATTTTTGTTTAAGTAACTGCTTTAAAACCGTGTTGATGCTCTGCAGAACTGTAACATAGAGAACAGCATCTCTATCATTGCTTCTCAGGGCTCGGCACACTGCTAACTGCACTATGTAGCTTTGGTGAAACGGACACGTTAGTGCTTCTGATGGAAACAGATGGAAATAGGGGTCCACGAGCACATAGTGGATTTTTTTTCGCCACCTGTTTTTTCTTAATCTTTGAAGTGTCTATTTTAAGGTTCTGACAGGTAACAGGATGAAATAATGTCCCATGATATTTATTTTTAACCCTTTAATGCATCTATGCTAATTCCGAACCAGAAAATATTTATGAAGAAAATGCCATATCTCCTTGAGTTAACAACTTATACAGACAAATGAGCACACTTTTCCATACACTTCTGGGCCAAGGAATTTAATGGATTGGTTATTTTTAAGTTTTTTACATATTTTGACTTAATTCTGGGACAAAAATATCAAAAATTAGCAAAAAATGTTAATTTGCCTGTATGTTTTCCTATTATACTAAATTCCTGCACTCTAAATAAAAAACATCCTGATATTTTTCTTAATCATTAAAGTGTCTACTTTGAGATTTTGACAGGTAACAGGACAAAAAATGTCCTGTGGGGCTTATTTTTAACTTTTTACTGCATCTATTCCAATGCCGAACCTGAAAAATAATTAAGAAATTGGCATAGCTCCTTCATTTAAAGTAAAGGGTTATAAATAAGCCCCACAAGACATTTTTGTCCTGTTACCTGTCAGAATCATAAAGTAGACACTTCAAGGATTAAGAAAAATCCCAAGATGTTTTTATCCAGTGCACAGGATTTTAGTATAATGTGAAAACATACATGCGACCTTAACATTTTCTGTTATTTTTTAAAATCTCTTTGTCCCAGAATTAAGTCAAAAACTTAAAAACAACCATTCCATTGAATTTATTGACCCAGAATTATGTGGAAAAGTGTGCTCATTTGTCTGTATAGGTTTTTAAATGAAGGAGCTATGCCAATTTCTTAATTATTTTTCAGGTTCGGCATTGGAATAGATGCAGTAAAAAGTTAAAAATAAGCCCCACAGGACATTTTTTGTCCTGTTACCTGTCAAAATCTCAAAGTAGACACTTCAAAGATTAAGAAAAATCCCAAGATGTTTTTATTTAATGCACAGGATTTTAGTGTAATGTGAAAAAATACAGGCAAATTAACATTTTCTGATTTTTTTTTTATATTTTTGTCCCATAATTAAGTCAAAATATGTAAAAAACGTAAAAATAACCAATCCATTAAATTAATTGGCCCAGAATTGTATGGAAAAGTGTGCTCATTTGTCTGTATAGGTTGTTAACTCAAGGAGATATGGCATTTTCTTCATAATTTTTTTCCGGTTCGGAATTAGCATAGATGCATTAAAGGGTTAAAAATAAATATCATGGGACATTATTTCATCCTGTTACCTGTCAGAACCTTAAAATAGACACTTCAAAGATTAAGAAAAAACAGGTGGCGAAAAAAAATCCACTATGTGCTCGTGGACCCCTGTTTCCATCTAGACTAATAACCTTATGAGTAATATTTGTGTTAAATAATGTAAAATTACATGACATGTTGCTGTTGCATCTCTCAGCTTGTCCAGAAAAATGTGTCCTTTTGCTGTGGCTTATATTTAATTTCTTTTAGAATTTTAGAACTTAATTTGTTAAGTATAAAAGGGCATTTTCACACCTGTATTAGGTTCCAGCATTGTCTCCTTCTGTTTGGTTTGTTTCCACACAGGCATAAAAATAAATGCACCACAATGTGCATCAATAAACCATTCTAATACCTTCTTTCTTCTGATTGGTCAGACGCTGTCTGGTGCGGCAGCAAGAATATAGCTTGTAAATATAGCAAGAAGATTGAGAATTCCAGTGCATATATATGTGCAGTGTAAAGCTGCTTTTAAAAACACAGAATGCTGAAAATTAGCTATGAGCAGTGAACGCTGCACATACTGCGCTTTTTGATGTGTAAACAGCATGGAGCAGCAGAAACAGTATTTGTTCATAACCTAATGGTAAATTATCTGGCTCAGTTAGCTCAGCTCAATTTAAAAAAAGCATATTGGATAGCTGGGTCGGATCAAGACCAGGTCACGTTCTCACCACAAGCGAACTGTTTCAGAAAAAAAAAAAAAATATGTGCAGATTACAGTAAAAAGGATTGGCTAGGATAAATCTGCGTAAAGTTATTAGAAAGTGACTCTAACAGTTTTTAGTAAATAATAGCACCATCATGATGACATGAGTGTGCTTTGGCCCAGAACAGTAAACACAATGTGATCACAGAGTGGGGGAGGGAGGGGGTGGGGTAATCAAAGTTGGTCAGGGTGCAAGGGCAACCGGGCCAAGTTTGGGTACACACGCTCATCTGCAGTGTTCTACAGGATGTTTCTGCTGTGGCATCACTCCAAAAAACTCTTTCTGGCATCTTCTTTAAGCATCCAGTTTTTGCAGATATAAAAAACAATTCAATCAGAAAAAAGGAATGTGAGTATATTATTGATGACTTTTAGACTAAAAGTGATGCTACATAATAAATAAAAAAAATTGAAGCCTGTTTGATTTTGGATGCATTAAAACCAGACTGACCAATCAGAGCTGAGCACCATTGAGCAGTGGAGGTCTGCCATTATGGCTGTGGAGCAAACAAATGAGCCTGAAATAGCAGCAGCAGCAGCAGCAGAGAGGAGCTTATATTTATCATTTTAATAAATATAGACCAGAGCAGAGCTTAACGGCTGGGGAATTATGTATGTCAAACACCTCATTATCTAGACATTTTATAAATTGTGCCTAAACCGTCCTAGTTTTTCCAAAAATCCCACAAAAATCCAAAAACACGAAGGCCAGACCAGGGACAGACACTCTCAGATGAAAAATAACAGAGTTTATTGCAAAAGGGACAAGGTACAAGGATTGTAAAGGACCGGCAATGTCAGTAACAGAACGGCAGCAAATGTAAACAACATACAAAACAATACAAGGGACGAGGCAAAAGGGAGATCCAAAAATACAAATACGGTGGGCAGCAGGTAAACAATAGAATAGGCAAAGCAAAAGACAATGACCGATAATACAACAAAGGAGTCAATAATGAAGTAGGCAAAACAATGAAACACATCAGAGAAGAGCTACAGTAGAAAAACTAGATTCAATTCTCAGCAATGAACTGAGCAAACTGAGGGGTATATATACCGGGGAGGGCAGGTGAAGCCAGTTAGTAACTTGGAGAGTGGGAACGCCATAGCGTCAGTTAAGAGTCTTGAGCAGGCAGACTGACAGCATCAGGACTGAGAGTTCCATTACATTAAAAATCGTTTACATTTTTTAAATCCGCAAATTTGTACTGGGTGTGAAAAGGCCTGCAGTATTGTGGATGTTTGAGGTGGCTATCTTGGATTCTGAACTCGCAATTGGTATAGGTGGTCAGTGGTGGCAGCGATTAGAGCATCTGGCAGTCAACGACAAGCTGGCACATGACTGACCTTCAACATTGAAATGCATTTGAATATCAGTTGCAGTTGGTACAACGTTTAATGTTAAGTGGTTGTGAGACTTATATGTATATGTGTGTGTAAATATGTATAAATTAATGCTGAAATTTTAACTTAGAATCAAAATCACATGACTTCATGATTCTTAATAGAAGCATTGTTATATAAACTCTCATATAACTCTTAATAACCATACTGTTTAAAGAGAGTTCAATGTAGAATGTAGAGTGAACCAAAAAATGGGAATATAATCTATAGTTTATTACATGTGGAACAATAAAACATTTAAAAATGGTCACAATATCAACGTTAATTAATCTTTCAAAATCCGCAAATTTTTATCCTGCTTTTGTTGGAGTAACTGTGTCTACTATCCAGGGACGATATTCTACTAGATTTTGGAACATTGCTGTGAGGATTTGATTTCATTTATTGGTAAGGGTGAATTAGTGAGTTTGTGGAGTTGGTGGGAAGTTTGTATTTGCTGGGGTTTGATTGGCAGTGATTTGTCTCACTCGGCTGAGTAGAGATGAGTCAGGGGTCAGGTACAGGTGGTGAGCTGGGTAATGGAAGCTGTTGATGATTAGCTGAGAGAGTTAATATTGCATAAACCTACAGGAGGCCTCTGACCCACAACTCAGCCTAAAGCCTTCAATCTTTAACTCTCATTACTGGGTGCAGCAGATGTCAGATAGCAGACAAATAAAAATTATTTTTGCTACAAAAGGATTTGTTCTAAAAAACACAATAATAACCAAAATATGTATACTTAAAGAAAACAGCTATACAGTTAACAGCTATACAGAAACAGATGTTTTAAATGACTTTTATTAGTTTATCTTTTTTTATTATTTTAATCTTTATTTTATTTTTTTTATTTATTATTACTTTTATTTATTTATTTTATTGTTTATTTTAATGTTTTATATTTTCATTCTTGTTCTTAGTTCTATTATTCATTTAATCACTTCTTATCATTTTTAACATTTTACTTTACTTTTACTATTATCTATTTACTTATTTAATATCTAATAATGTTTTTAACTTTTTATGTGTCAAATTTGATTTTTTTATGATATTTTAGAATGTTCTGTTTTACATATATATTTTTATTAAATGTTGATTTGAAATTAGTACTTTTTTTAATGATTTTTTAATATTTTATTTCTTATTATTTCTTCTTCTTATTAATCCCATATGTGTTAATTGTTTTCATTTTCATTTATCAACAGTGTAGAAAATAAATTAAATAATAAAATAGAGAAAAACATCGAATGAGAAGATTTGCCCAAAGTTTTGACTGGACAAGTACATTCAGAGAGCAATTTCTTCATCTTGGCACCAAGTCAGCTAATTTTAATTTGGGAATTTGTTTAAGTCTGAACCAGTTAGTTTTAACTTGATGGTTGAATTCTGATGGAATGTCTATTATTATTAAATGTGTATCAAATAATTATCTCTCTCTCTTGCTCTTTCTCTCTCTATTTCTGTATGTGTATGTTTCAGCTATTTCTGTTCGCCATGTCCTTTATCTACTTCGCCAAAGCGTTCCAGGGCAGTTATATGAAGAGCTCGGTGGTGCAGATCGAGAGACGCTTTGATATCCCCAGCTCTCTGATAGGATTCATCGATGGAAGCTTTGAAATTGGTACAAACCAACACACACTTACAGTATACCCACTATACACATGCAGACAGACTCACATGACTTTTTACATCAGTTTTACCTCAGGGATTTGTTTGGGAACACCTTTACCTATAGAAGTTGTGAGGTACTATCTTGTCAGTTGGGTTGAACACTGGCTAGCATGCTCATGGCAAGGTGACGTGAATTATTGTTATTATTGATAGAGGCCTGATAGTGGGTGCAGATGAACGGGACATTCCATTTCTGCAGTTGTGTGTGACTTTAATATTCCCTGACCAACAATGTCACATGTAATTATCGTGACTGGAGGTGTCTGACTTGAATTGTCCATGTAAATCTAAACTCTATTAGAAATCATACCCACATTCAGTGCAGGAAGCCCTACACACATATTTTAGCAGTCCGTGGGACGTGCCAAAAATCTTGGGACACGATACTAGTCAGGTCCCATGATTTTTGGCATGCCTGTGTAGTATGCTGAGTTTTTATATTAGATTATGTTCCGCAGTTTACTTGATTTAAACATGCACACTATTTTAACAATGATTTATAAGGGCAAACTCATACAAAGATCTGTGCAAATGTTGTTATAAATAATTTCTCTTGGCAATAAGAGAATTTATAGTGTAAAAAGAACAAAGCTTGGTTCTGTGGATGTATTCAATTCCATCAGCAGCTCACCTGATTTACAGTAATATCATTAAACTGTAATATAATTTATTAATTAATATAATATAATAATTTATAAACTATAATAATTAATTTATCAAACCAGCTGCTGATGTGATGAGATTTAATTATAATTTTTATGTGAAGATTTGATGTATATGATGATTTGTAATAAACAGAATGATGTAAACATTTTTATTGATTGTAATAATCATATTATACTGTGTATTAAAAGAGATAAAAAGCTTTAGGTGAACAGATACTGTATTTAAACTAATTAAATAGAGTTCAGAATACAGCAGTTGGATGTGTCTGGTCAGTAACCGAGTGAATTCTTCTTCTGGTCTGCAGGTAATCTGCTGATTATAGCGTTTGTGAGTTACTTCGGGGCGAAGCTCCACCGACCCCGGCTGATTGGCGTGGGCTGTTTGGTTATGGCTGTCAGCTCCTTTATCACCGCTCTGCCCCACTTCTTCCAGGGACCGTGAGTTCCAGCACCACAGATCATCAGTGATTCATTATTTGAGATGCACATTTATTCTTCAGTTTTTAATCATTTGACTTTTTTATTCATTAACTAATAATAAAACTGTAAAGATCTTTCAAAGCATTACTCTATATACCCTGCCATTCAACGGTTAAGATTCACTGCTCAAAATCAACCAATGACAAGATAAGTGGAACAGGTGCAGTTTAGTGTAGTGGCTAACAACACTAAACTGTCCATTATATAGCAGTTTAGGATTCACCCCTTCAACAGTCTATTGTCAGGTCTTGTGCCTGCACTGTTAAAATACACCCATGATTAACCATGCAGATAAAACTAATGATTTAGTATTGTCACAACTCTGAGATGACAAGACATCAAAACTGATAAAATCGGCTAAAGATAGATAGATAGATAGATAGATAGATAGATAGATAGATAGATAGATAGATAGATAGATAGATAGATAGATAGATAGATAGATAGATAGATAGATAGATAGATAGATAGATAGATAGATAGATTTTTGGAATAGTGAGATGAAAGTAAATCAACTTCATATCTATTAGTCTGTGCATTACAGTGTTTTTGCAAACGTGCTGCAGCTGTGATCTCCCTATAAAACAGGTACAAATATGCAACTACAATTGCCCACTTCTCTGAGGGTAATACCACCGAGACCATTCTGCCCTGCCTGGGCAACACAACTCATCCACAGGGTGAGGAACCGACTTCACCAGAGAATCAAAAAGGTGAGTGACAGTCAAACCGTCCAATCAGCAGAGATCTGAGTGCTTGACTGTATTAAATGTAAAAACTCTACTCTGGATAATCAAAGTAATTTCAGCCCTTTAATATCAAAATAGCCAGAAAGCACCGTATAACATATACATGTGTTAGGCACCAAAGCAAATAACACTAATCCATTTATCTCTTTACCTAAAAAGCGTCACATATGATTTAAACTGATGCAAATAAACATACATACAGTAAAACGTAACAAGGACTTCTCATTTTTAACTAAGAGTGTTATATCCTCTGAGCCGAGCTGAAGAACAGTTACAGAGTAGAAGTGTAATTCCAGATTTCTCCTGGATGCTCCTCAGCCAGCATGTGTATATTATGTTCAGTTCCGTCAACAGCTCACCTGATTTACCAAATTTACCAATTTACCAAACCAGGTGTTGATATGATGAGAGATAGAAATAACTCTATTAAACTCAGATGAGGAGAGATTAGGAGATGTTTTAAGTAAAACAGGGCTATAAAAGCTCTTCTTTTTGTAAATTTACTCTTTGTTTTCGTTGTAATGCTGGTGTTATACTGAGCTAATAAACACTTACTTCACAGAAGCTTTTTCTTTGCTGAAATTAACACAGTTGCCTAAAGCATTTGCACAATATATATTATGTACAGGGGTTGGACAATGACACTGAAACACCTGTCATTTTAGTGTGGGAGGTTTCATGGCTAAATTGGTGCAGCCTGGTGGCCAATCTTCATTAATTGCACATTATTGCACCAGTAAGAGCAGAGTGTGAAGGTTCAATCAGCAGGGTAAGAGCACAGTTCTGCTCAAAATATTGCAATGCGCACAACATTATGGGTGACATACCAGAGCTCAAAAGAGGACAAATTGTTGGTGCACGTCTTGCTGGCACATCTGTGACCAAGACAGCAAGTCTTTGTGATGTATCAAGAGCCACGGTATCCAGGGTAATGTCAGCATACCACCAAGAAGGACCAACCACATCCAACAGGATTAACTGTGGATGCAAGAGGAAGCTGTCTGAAAGGGATGTTCGGGTGCTAACCCGGATTGTATTCAAAAAACATAAAACCACGGCTGCTCAAATCATGGCAGAATTCAATGTGCACCTCAACTCTCCTGTTTCCACCAGAACTGTCCATCGGGACAATAAATTATTGTGGTCTAAAAGCAGGTGTTTCAGTTTCATTATCCAACCCCTGTTCTTTCTGCCATAGCCGCTGATTGTTGTGTGTACACTTCCTACCCAGACCTGTAAACAATCTTGGTCCCAGGCTTGGGACGCTGTTATCTGATAGCTGTCCCCTGTTGAAGCATGTCTGTCTAAACCTGGTCTTTACTCTCTGCAGAGTGTGAGCAAGTGGCTGGATCATCGTTGTGGGTCTATGTGTTTCTGGGAAACATGCTGAGGGGTATTGGAGAGACGCCGGTCATGCCTTTAGGACTGTCCTATCTGGATGATTTTGCCCGAGAGGAGAACACAGCGTTATATCTGGGTATGAAAGCAACAGACAACTCTCAACTATAATAGCCAAATCAAATTTAGTTTATCAGATTAATCAAACATGAACCTACTGGCTAGGTCTAATGCCATGTGTGGGCTAGATAAAGCCCACAAGCATTGTGTTGTGGAGCAGTGTAAAGAATGGAGCTCCATCCAGTACTTTTGGGATCCCCAATGAGAGAGGATGGTGATCATCCAACAACCTGCATCCTCACCTCACTAATGCTGACCTTGTTGCCAAATGCAATCAAATCCTCCCAGCACAGCTCAGAAATCTAGTAGAAACTATTCCCTGGATATTAGAAACAGTTACTTCAGGAGAATTACTGTCCTGATTTAATTCACGTGGAGATAATGAATATTTGGCTCAGTACCAAAGCCCCATAGCACTCACGCCTGCCAACGCCATTGCCAGTTCTTATGTAAGAGCTATTAAACTGTTGTGATAACATAACATACTCTAGAGTTTAGTTTTAATGTCACAAAAATAATATAAATAATACACACAGTACCAATCGAAAGTTTAGCCACACCTCTTCTCATTAATTATCAATATTATCATTAATATTAAAGACTAGATTAAAGCTAGAGAGGGACATATGCAGGATTATTTTGTTTAAAAAAATGTTAAACCATTCAGAATATGTTTTAGATTTTAGATATTTAGATTTTTAGATTTATACATATAGTAGCCACATTTAGATGCCAGATCTGCACACTCTTGGTATTTTAATCTCAGTGTCTTCATAAGTAAGAGTCACCTGGAACAGTTTTCTTGAAGAGTCTTGAAGGATTTCCTTGTTGTGAACAATAGTTGCTGCTTTTCCTGTTAAGTAAAGATTTTGAACACAGCAGGATGAATCTTTGCTCTTACCTATAGATTTATTACCCAAGGAGTTTTTTTTATCTTTGTCATATTACTGAAAAGCTACTTTGAAACAAATACTTTCTCTCTCTTACTTCTTCTCTTTCTCTCTCTCTCTCTCTCTCTCTCTCTGTCCCCCACCTTCACTCTTTCTTTTTCTTGTGTGTGTATTCCGGTGTTATTAAACATGTCACAGTGTTGTAACTGTGCTGAACTCGGCTGAACTTTGTCCCTCAGGCTGTTATATGAGCAGTGTGATTTTATGAGTCATTGTTTTGTAATGATGCACCTCTCTCTCTCTCTCTCTCTCTCTCTCTCTCTCTCTCTCTGTCTCTTACTCACTGTCTCGCTCACTCTTAATCTGCCTTCATCCCCCTCTCTCCCACTCTCTCTTTCTCTCTCTTTTTCTCTCTCTATCTCTATATCCCTTTCTCTTTCTCACTTTTTGATTTCTCTCTCTTTTTCCTTCTCTCTCTCTCTCTCTATGTCCCTCTCTCTTTTTCTTTTTCTATCTTGTTTTTTGTTTTTCTCTCTCTCTCTCATTTTCTCTCTTACTCCCTGTCTCCCACATACTTTCATTCTCTCTCCATTTCGCTCCCTCCCTCTCTGCCTTTTTTCTCTTTTTTCCCTCTTTATTAACTTTGTGCTCCCCTCTCCTCTCTTTATTCTTCCTCTTTTTTGTCTGTCCTCTCTTTTGTTTCTGCTTGTCTCTCCATCCCCTTTACTTTGTTCTTTTTCTGTCTCTTGGTTCTCTCTCATCCCTCTCTTTTTTATCATGTCCCTCTCTCTCTGTTTCTCTTTCATCTTTCTATTTTATCACTCTTACCTTTTCTCTTTTTTCTGTCTCTTTCTTCCTCTCTCATGCATCTCTTCATCTCTCTCTCTCTCTCTCTCTCTCTCTCTCTCTCTCTCTCTGTACAGCGTGTATACAGACGGTGGGGATTCTGGGGCCGATGTTTGGTTATATGCTGGGCTCCTTCTGTGCCAAACTCTACGTGGACATCGGAAGAGTGGACTTAGGTAACACCGTTCTTCTAACCACGGACAGACCTGCTGACCTGCTGCTGTTTATAAAGCTAATCTCCACCAGCCCAAAACAATCCATTTACCCAATAAGGCAAAGCCAGGAAAACAGCCCTCATGCCCTTTTAGCTACATTATCTGTATGGGTTATTCTACAAAAAAAAACATTAAAGTGTAAAAAGTTATATACCGCTCCTAAAGGCAAAAAATATTTTGTACTATTTTTCTACTATTGTTATCCACCAAAAGACACAAATTAAGGTTGAATTAAAGTGCAAGCTAACAGTAACAATTGTTAACAGTAATTTCTAAATACATGAATTACCTTTTATTTTGTTCCCATTAATAATATTTACTCTCTTTAAATCTAGATAATCTTTAATTTAATTTCAGTTATAAACTAAAAGTCAAATGAATTGTACAATCACAGAAAAACAAACAAAAAATGTCACAGTCAATTACCTTAAAATGTCCAGTTAAGAACTGTAAAAAATGTGAATTCTACATATAGAAACATTTTTTTGACAAATCACACCCTATACTTGCTCTAATCTTGGTTCCATAGTTATTTTCCAGAGAAACATTTAAAGGAAAGAGCACTTTAAAACTTACTAGGAAAATATTACATTTTATTATTTTTCAGTACTGTATTTATATTGTATTCAATTGGGAAAAGGTGAAAAATATAACACACCATTTTTAATTACTTCTCCTTTTTATATATTTATACATATGGGCATTTGAATTTCATATGGACAGTAGTATATTTATGTCAGATAGGATATATTAGACATAACCAAAAAAGGCCTCTTTTTAAGATTAATTCGGAACATGATTTTCAGCTGGATCAGAGGCAGGAATGCTTTTAATGTGTTTCCTCCAGTAGGCAGCAGGTTAGTCTGAAAGAGAATTTGTTGCTGATTCATATTACTACACTCCCTCTCCCCCCACTGACCCTCCAATCAGACGCAGCGCTGGGTGAGCAGGGTGAGCAGTGTGTTAAAGGGGATCTGTCTGTAACTATTACCTCCGTTCTGTTTGTCTGGTCATGGTTTCTCCTGCTAAAGGTCAGGGACTCATTTATTGCCTGGTGGGCTGTTAGTGCACAGGTCTGTCTGCTTATATATCTAATATCAGTTTTGCAAAAGCTGCCTGTCAGATATTTTAGTCCAAAATGTGTTTGTTAAATTATAAAATTATTACTAAATAGTACACTGTTTATATATCTGTAATAACTGCAGGACAAAAGATTATAAATATGTGGTGTGTTTCCCAATAATGAATGATCTTAGATTAACGTGTCCATCAGAATAGGTCATGAACCAGCCAATGAACAAGATTATAATCCAGTGAAACAGTAACTTGGTTCCATTCACTGCACTGGAAAAACAGTAGTACTAGAGTCATCAAGGCAAAGTAAAAGCTACTTGCTACTTACTTTAATATGATTAAGAACACTTTTTTTTTTTTTACTGTTTATGAAATAAAAAAGTTCAATATAAAATATAAAATATTACACAAGGCTTCCAATACAATGGAAATAAAATGTATTTATTTAGTATTTTATTTTTGTAGTAGAATATTTTAGTCTTCTTTGCTGTGTATTATAGACAGAAAACAACATTCTTACATACAGGGTTAAGAAAAAAAATGAGATAGATAGATAGATAGATAGATAGATAGATAGATAGATAGATAGATAGATAGATAGATAGATAGATAGATAGATAGATAGATAGATAGATAGATAGATAGATAGATAGATAGATAGATAGATAGATACTTTATTTATGCCTAAGGAAATTAAGGCATCCAGCAGCAACAACACAAAACAATAAGAAACATATTCAAACATAAATTAAAACAAAGAAGAATAGAAAATATATAAGGCTATAAAAAATTACTATACAAGGTAAGATATATCTGTATATGGAGCAGTGCAGTAAATGTTGCTAATGGTCATTAAATAATTAAATAATTAACAGAGCAAAGTGCAATGTGCAATGACAATGATTATGAAAGTGACTGATGTGACATATACATATAATATAAATATGCATCTGTAACAAATATAGTTCTAAAAAGAGAATGTGAATATATGAATACCCAATCATGAGTAAAGTGTACTTAAGTGTAAGTGAGGTTGGGGAACTGTTAGTGTAAATAATTAAGTGGTTGAATAATGTTCATGTGGTTTAAACTCAGTCGACAGCAGCATCCCAGATGGGAGGAGTTAAAGAGTCTGATGGCTCTCAGAATATTATTATGTCCGTTTCCTAAAAGACTTTTTAGTCTCCACAGTTAGGAACCAGTGTTCAACACTTCTTTGTTGTACTTCTTTGTTACACCTGCTCTAGACAGACACCACCAGGTCTAAGGACCTTTACAGAGTCACGTAACACAATTCAAGCTGTTGAATTTTAATTCAAGTTGTTGTTGGACGTAGTTTATGTGACTTAGGGACTTTTTCAAAAAATATATATATATTTTCTGAGCACAGATCTAACGTGTCTATACTTTTTAAAGTGAAACTGTGCAAAAAGACATTAGAAAGCCATTGCAAGTGGGTCAGAAATTTCTTAGATTAAAAACGAGCTTAAGAACTATGTGACTTATGAAGGTTTTCGCGAAAGATTGGTAATTTTAAGAACATTAGCCTTAGGAACATTTTGGGAAATGCACCCCTGTTTTTTAGATTATTTAGATTAGACAGAAATCGTCCAAAAACTGTGGAATTTACTTTGACTTTTATTTGATTTGCTGACAGTTTTAAGATGTTTCATTTAATTTTTGATCTGATGAACATAATTTAATGTATTCATTTATATTCCTTTTAGAATTGTTTAGAAGTTTAGTAATGAGGTAAAAAACAAAGTGATGGTGATAATGATAATAATCCCAACACGTGATTGCAATCATGGTTTGGGACAAAAGCTGCATTAATGAAAGTTTCAGTCCTTGAGGAGCAAATAATACCACTTAAAACTTTACTGTGCCCAACAGAAGCCTTATGTTAACAATGTCCAAAAGCACAGCCCACTTTTCTAAAGGCTTATTGGAATCAGGGATGAATCATCACACAGTGGAAGCACAGTAATTTGTGGTCAGACTAGTTTATGAGTATTAGTATTACAGATCTAGTTTGATCTATAAATGTATGCGTGAGCTCTGATCTAAAGATTAAAAGGACTATTCAGACTGTATTCAGACTGTATCTTTTCCAGGGACCTCCATGCAATTTTCAACAAGACAATGCAAAACCACATGCTGCTCACATTACAAAAACGTGGCTGTGGGAGGAAAGCGTATGGATACTAGACTGGACTGTGTTAAGTTCTGATCTGTTCCCAGTATAGAGAATCTGTAGATATTTGTATGATTAAAACAATGCTCAATGAAAACATACTGTTGTTTGATGTATGCAGGAAGAATGGGACAAAATAACACCTCAAACACTTAATATGTTGGTATCCTCAGTGCCTAAATGTCTTTCAAATGTTTTAAGAAAGAATCCCACATTACATAGCGGTAAATGTTACCATATTAGCTATTTTGGAAAGTTTTGCAGGCCTCAAATTCAGGAATGGATGTATATTCAAGCAATAACACACGAGAGAGAGTGCTATAATGTGTAATATTGGCACTGCTGTCCACAGCATGCAAAATTACTTTTTATAGCACAAATCTTGAGTGTATTGTTGTGATTTTTACCGCAGTTCCATTTTTGTGTGTGTATTGAAAGATGTTAAATTAAAGAGGACAAGAAAATATAATCTGTTTGGTCATAAACACTCTGCGAGTTAAAATAGATTCATTGCTACTGTGCTTGTAAGCGCTGCATCCTTGCTTGGTTACCTGTATTAAGTTGAGTAATACATAGAGGGCTTATTAGTAGCTGATTAGTAGAGGGCTTAGTAATGCACTGTTACAGTGCATTACCGACTGATAATGTCACTCATATATTGTCTCTTAACCAATCACATTGTAGGGTTGGAACTAACTGTGGTACATTAATAATAAATGAAGTTAAGTTGACCAGGCAAAATATCTTGGGTTCATAATGTCTGAAATCGAATAAAGTCCAAGTAAATGTAGGAAACAGTCAGGTTTTTTTTTATTTGTTTGTTCACCTCTTTCCTAACTTTTCCTGAAAAGTTGATAAATATCAACTACTTGTAACCCATAACTGGTTCACTATGACTTTGTATTTACTCATTACTACTATCCTTATGTTTCTCCATCTCAGACACCATCGCCATTGATCATAAAGACACTCGCTGGGTGGGGGCCTGGTGGCTCGGCTTCTTGGTGACCGGAACTGTGATGCTGGTGGCTGGGATCCCATTTTGGTTCCTGCCCAGATCACTGCCCAAACAAGGAGAAGAAGAGAAGAAGAGCTGTGATGATCAAGAGGGCGAGCAGGATACGTTCATCACCACGGACAGCACCAGCAGCCCAGCACCCGACAAACAAGAGCCCGTCACCATGTCTGCCCTCGCTAAAGGTACTATTACTACACTGGTAATGAAACAAATACAGTACCCCTCACACAAACACCAATGAGTGAACAATTCACAAAAAAAATGTTTCACCAATTACTTTGCATTTGTGTTTAAAGTCTTCTTCTTCTTCTTCTTCTTCTTCTTCTTCTTCTTCTTCAAGAAAGGCATTGAAATTATCCTTCTAATATGGTAATCCACCATATTGTTGCTGCCCTACTTTTTTTTTACTTTTCAACATAATGTGTTAATACATTCTTGTAAAATACAACTTTGGAGTTTCTTTGTACATTTTCAATAACAAAGAAAATATTCTATAGGTGGCAATTAGACAATAGCTTGAAAAATGATACCCTCTAAAAACATAGGTAGGATATAAGTACTTTTTGGACTCAAAGGTACACTCAATGGTACAATATTGGTCTTTACAGGGTCATTTGTGTTCCCTTTATAGTACAAAGTGTTTTCTAACAGCAGGAAGTACAGATTTGTCCCATTTAACCAGCCAAAAGGTACATTTGGTATTTTGTATCAGTCTACTAATAAACAATATATATTTTATTTGCACATTTTTCATTTGAAAGCCAGACAATTTTGGATCATCAAGTTCTTGACACATATTTAGTTGATGATAATAATTATACTCTTTATAATCTTTACTGGCACAAAAAAAACATGGGTACAAAAAAAGGACTTGAAAGGTACTGAAAGGTACTTTGTTGTACCTCAATATACGGTATAGTCCCAGTGACAAGCTTTATACTCTTTTAGGTAGAAATCTGTTCTTATTTTTCTTAGTATGTATATTAGTTAAAAATATATAAATTAGTATAAATTTAACATGGATCCCTGAAAATATTTACTAGAATTTTAACCCCTTAACAGGTCTTGGCCTGAATACAGGCTATAAGTAAAATAAGTTATTTACATTCTGAAAACTTTGAGGGCTTTAGAGACTCCTACAAGATACTTGAAGAACCTGCCTGTCCACTCTCTAGTCCACTTAATAATTCCAGATTAGTAAAAAGAATCAACCACAAATTTTGCACATTTGGCGAAAGACATAAAAGCTAGGCAACCATAACGAAACAAAGATAATAAAATAATAATAAAATATTGATTTTAGAAAATTTTCAATTTGATGATTTCACTATATTCATTATATTTTGACAGTGGCAGTACCATGACTGGACAGGACTCAGACATGCGTAGATGCAATTCAAATAATGTTTTTAATAAAGTAGTAAAGAGTTACAAGGGGAAGTGAAAACAAGCAAGATCAGTACTGGTAAACAGCAGCCAGAAAGGACAGCCAAAAACATGCTATACACGAGAATTAGTCCAAGGGCCAAACAAAAAGAGGCGAAAGGGCAGGCAAAAAAATCAGAGTCAGTTAAACACAAAAACAGGGTCTTAACAAAAGGGTTAACACAGGCAAAGAATAAAGGCTTTGTAGAGAGAATAATCTTCAATACTTGATGAGGAGTGAAGGTGTATATATAGTATATATAGGGTGGTGAACAGGTGAAATTAATATTCTGGTGATGAACTTTCTGGTACTGCCTGTGCAGTATCATGTGAGCAGGATCTGGAATGATGTCAGTGTGAGGTTCATACTGGGTATCATAGTCCGGAGACTGGAGATCACAGGCAGAGCCCAGTGTGGGAGACAAGAGCGCCTTTGGCGCCAGGCATGACATGCAGAGATACTTCAATATATATATATTTTATTTTCTATTACAATTACAATTAGAAAAACATTAAACCTTTATACAGCTCTAAAAAAAGATGAGACCACTTCAGCTTCTGAATCAGTTTCTCTGATTTTATTATTTATAGGTATATGTTTAATTAAAACTAACATTTTTACCCTATAAACTACGGACAACATTTCTCCCACATTCCAAATAAAAAAAAGTGTCATTTAGAGCATTTATTTGCAGAAAAAGATCTCAAATAGTGCAAAGACTACGAGTTAATATTCATAAAGTTTTAAGAGTTCAGAAATCAATATTTGGTGGAATAACCCTGGTTTTACTGGGTTTTCATGCATCTTGGCATGTTCTCCTCCATCAGTCTTACACACTGCTTTTGGATAACTTTATGCCACTCCTTGTGCAAAAATTCAAGCAGTTCAGTTTGGTTTGATGGCTTGTGATCATTCATCTTCCTCTTGATTATATTCCAGAGGTTTTCAATTTGGTAAAATCAAAGAAACTCACCAATTTTAGGTGTTTTATTTTTTTGTCAGAGCTGTATGTAATGCTTGAATAGAAATCCTCAACATTTGTGCATGTAATTTGACAAATTGACGAACTCACTTTGTAGTTACTGGTTAGAAACACTTTTTGATGTGGTGGTCAGGTATCTTGTTCTTTATCTGGTATAAAGTGAACATGCCAATAGGTCTTTACATTGCATCACATTTTAATAATTAAAAAAGGTAAATAAGGCAATTTAATGTTATGCACAGCTAACCAACATTCCAACACATTATATAAAATGTGTTTGGGTGCTCCTTATAACTATACCCAAAAGAAGAGTGTTTGAAGTGTGTTTAAAATTTGTGCATGTTTGGCAAATGACATTAAAACTAGACAACCATAACGAAACAAAGATTTGGAGGACATAGAATATTTAATTGGTAACTAATAAAATATTGATTTTACAATGAAGTTTAGAAAATTTTCAAATTTATGATTATATTATATTCATTATATTTTGACAGTGGCAGTGTTATGACTAGACAGGACAAGACAGGACAGGACATGCGCAGATGCAATTCAAATAATTTATTAAATAAAGGAGAGGTACAATGAGAAGTCAAAACAAGCAAGATCAGTACCGGTAAACAGCAGCCAGAAAGGACAGCCAAAAACATGCCATAGAGAATTAGTCCAAGGGTCATACACAGTGAAGGGCAGGCAAAAAATCAGAGTCAGTAAAACACAAAAACAGGGTCGTAACGAAAGGGCTAACACAGGCAAGAAATAAACAGTTTGTAAAGAGGATAACCTTCAATACTTGATGACAAGTGAAGGTGTATATATAGGGTGGTGAACAGGTGAAATTAATATTCTGGTGATGCCTGTGCAGTGTGATCATGATCTGTAAGCTGTCAGGGAAGATGTTTCTTCCTTTCTTTTTAACTATTATCATATATTTTGTTACGTTGTAGATTTTATACCGTCATTAAGAAAGCTCTTCAGTGATGTCATCTATGTGCTCATCATCCTGACCGGCCTGGTTCAAGTTAACGGCTTCATCGGGATGATCACGTTCAAGCCGAAGTACATGGAGCAGACCTATGGCCAGTCCGCATCGAAGGCCATCTTCCTGATAGGTGGGTGTTTACTTTTCTCCTGCTGTCTGTTCAGAGCTGGAACAGTAGTGCAGGTTCAGACCCACAGAAACACGTGAACACAGTTTTACAGGTTTACCTGAGGATTAAAGGTGAGGTTGTAAAGTAAAGGCAGTAGATGAGATTAGATATACGTAAGTGTTTACGTAAGGGTTTACGTATGTTTGTTTTCCCACACCTTTAGTTTGGCGGCTGAGAGAAGCATTGGTGAATCATTGGTGTTCTGCTTGACCTCTAACACTTGATAGGGGGAGTCCTTTATATAGTAAGTTGTTGGGTTAATTAGCTCAGCTAAATTGGGGATAGCATTTTGGTCACAGCAAGTTTTTTAAAGGTCTAAAATCCACTTTTTCTTGTTCTTTGTGAAATACTAGGTCCCTCTGAGTTGTATATGCATGCTGTATATGAAACTGTTCCTCAAACTTCATTGTCTGCAGCAGCTAAGAAAAAGTAAATATTCAGAAAAACAAGTTGAGCCAGGTTATGAGCTAACAGTGCTAGGAACAGCATGGCAGTTCGTTCCTGAGTTATTTGTCCAAATAACACATTAGTGTTATGTGCTTTTCCCAGTAGGTAAGAGCTAAGGAACAAATTGTTTAAATTTGTCTATGTCTACAATTGAGATACTGAGGTTCAGTTCTGTTTACACTAGTTAAAAGTAAAAATTGACCCTGCTGCAGCTCAGCCAACAAAACGTCAGGGTGGGCAGGCTATGCAAAATCTATGTATATATTTTTGTCATTATCAGTACAGTGATGGCAGCGCCCAGAGCTATAAAGAAGCGCAACGGGATATAAACCATGGTTTTTAATAAGCTTCCTGTGCAGTTCCTGTAAAGTTATTAATGCCTCGATTTAAATGTCAGGGCTCTCCAGATTCTAGCAAGGAGGTGTGGAGCTACTTTGAGACTGGATAACTGTGTAAAAAAAACGATTTATTGGGGCAAAATATGCCTCGATTTGGCTGTTGTAGAGAGTTCTGGGCAAAAAGCACACAATTACTGGATCTCAGAAAGCTGTAGAAGAGCGGAGGTGGGCTATTCAACAAAGCTAAGTACTTTTTATCATGTTTTACTACACCAAAAGTAAATTATGGATTTCTGAAGAAACAATGAAAAGTAATCTAAATACTTCTATCCTTATAGTACAACTACTCTTATGGATCTTACTCACTACAGTTAGACAGTTTTTTTTTGTATACATTGATGACATGCTTGTCTCCTGCAGGTATTATGAATCTGCCGGCTGTAGCTCTGGGGATTCTCACAGGCGGCTTTGTGATGAAGAGGTTTAAACTGAACATCCTCGCGGCGTCCAAAATCTCCATCGCCACCGCCCTGCTATCCTTCATTCTGCTGCTCAGCCAGTACTTTATGCACTGTGGAAACACACACGTGGCCGGGCTCACCTCGTCCTATCAGGGGTAAATACACTCCCACTGTTTTCAGTGCTCTGACCGTCTGTGTGTGTGTATCGCTCCAGTCTGGAGGAGGACAAACAACGCCATGCACACACTCAGTGTCTGACTGTTATCACACAGAACTGCTGCAGAGATTTAACCATTTAACCATTTAACACCTTAAACCTAAGTTAATTATTCAGTTATTAATGCATACGCAGAAAGAATTAGGAATCTTTTTGTAACAAATTGTTTAGCAGAGCTTGTAGAGTCCAACAGTAATGTAGCAAATTATTGTAATGTATTAAAACTGTTGGAGTGTAGGCAACAGGGTTTCTATTTGACCTACTTGCCAATTATTTAAAATAATAATAATAATAATAATAATAATTAAATAAAACCCTGCATATATGACTCATTTAGTTAAATATATATGAGCCATTCCATCGAATGGGTGCCATTTGCTTATTGTATTTCTTCTAAATTAAACTTTTTTTTTTTTTTATCTTTTTTCAACTCAATCTAAAAACACATATATTTAACTATTTAAACATGTACTGGTCAAACTCAGCAAGTAGAAGGTTTAATTTTTCTTGTTCCTGTTACCAAAACTTATGTAAAAGCAGGTTTAAAAGCAAGTCCACTAATTAATTTGATTTTGTCTCATAAAAAGTGTTTATATTAAAGAAATTGTTGACTGCATGTTCAAATAATTGATATTTATTGCAAAAAAATATATATACTATATATGCAAGTACATTGTATTTTTCTAAAATATGAAAAGCCATTTTTAATCTTTTCAAGAAGACCCAAACGTAAAATTGATCAAATTTATTATCATGCAATTTATTAAACAAATGAATAAATTATGAACCAAGTTACTGTTACTGGCACTCAGTCCTGTTACTTTTTATGTTATGAGTAACATATGTTTTTTGTTTTATGTTTTAAGGCATAGATGGGATTTGGAGTCACACAATAATGCAAAAATTACATCTCTGAAGGATTTTAATAATTTTATTTCATGGTATAGTTTATAGTTTATAGTTAGAGAATGCAATTTTTTCAGTGATCTAAGTAGTTTTTATTTTGGTTTTCACTGAATCTATTGCTTAATATTAAAATGGATTTTAAAGTTATTTTGTGTGCACATTTATACATGTAATTTTCTGGGGACAGAAATGGCGCCAATTCGGCAGAATGCCATTTGGAAGGTTTGAGATTTTGATCCTGATTTCTTTTTGTATATTTTCTGTCAGTATTCTGGAGGTGTCGCATCAGGAGGATAGTCTGTTGTCTCAGTGTAACTCGGGCTGCTCGTGCTCTCTGAAGCACTGGGATCCGGTCTGCTCCAATAATGGTCTGACCTATGCTTCCCCCTGCCTGGCCGGCTGCCAGAGCTCCACTGGACAGGGCAAGGAGATGGTTTGCTGCCCCACTTTTATACACATCCACTACACTGCCTCCTACTGTACACTAATCAGAGTCAAATCTATTTGTAAATTTTTTGGCCTGTCTGTCTATCCATCTATTGTCCGTCGTCATTCTGTCTGTCTGCCTGTCTCAGTCTGACGTGCTATGTCTATTTATCCGTCTCTTTGTCCATCTGTATCGGTCTGTCTAATCATCCGACTATCCATTTATCTGTCCATCTACCCATCTGTCCGCCTTTCAAACCATTTATTGTCTCTTCATCCATCTGTCCTCCTCTGATTTTCTCTGCAGGTCTTCCACAACTGCAGCTGTGTTGAAGAATCTCTCATGCCGGCTGCAAACATGTCGGTGGTGCTGGGTCAGTGTCCGCGTACGGCAGACTGTGATCACATGTTTAAGATCTACATGGCGGTATCAGTTCTGGGGGCCTATATCTCAGCCTGTGGGGCCACACCTGGATACATGATCCTGCTGAGGTGATTCTTTAATAAAATAAAATTAAAACATGTACATTTATCCAGCTGATCAGGCTGTGGTGGAACTGATCCTCTCGTCTGCGCTGTTCCTTTCAGATCCATCCATCCTGATCTGAAGTCTTTAGCACTGGGGATGCAGACGCTGATAGTCAGGACTCTGGGTGAGGAGACAGCTCTGCTCTCTTTGCTGGATAGTTTTAAATATTTCACAAAGCATCTCTTATTTATTTTAACCTGTAATAACTTACTCATTGCATGCTTATAAAAATGAGTGTTACATAATCATGGAAATGGTCATATCAATATCAGAATACTTAAATATCTTTTTAAAAAATATATATAAAATCTAAGTATTTGGATTATTTATCATAAGCCTTTTTCCAGCTTAATCACTTTTAATTTCCACTTTTTATTTCCTATCATAGCAAAAATTGCCATTTTATCAATTTTTGACGAAAATTGGCATTTAATGAAAAAGTAGTTGATCTTCTGTTCTGTATATTTTTTAATTATTATTTTAATTACTGTAATATTCTAGCAGTCAAAAGATTGGACACCCTTTTCATTATTAAAAATCATTAAAAATGGTCTGCCTTGTAGATTAATACTAAAAGCATCCAACCTTTGAAGAAAAAGAAAAAAAAGTTAAACAAAACAGAATATGTTTTATATTTTAGATTATTCAATATAGCACCTCTTGCTTAGCTGACAGTTTTGCACGTCTTGGCTGGATTTTTTTCAGTCAGCTTTATGATCCACCTGGAATGGCTTTACGTTAACAGCTGTGCTAAAATTTCTTGTCCTCTTAATGTGTGCTATCTTTAAGAAACTCCTGAAGACAGAGCTCTTCAAAGAGCACTTACTCTCTTAACACCTCTAACACACTATAACTACTTCTAACCTCATTTCCTTCTTCCCCTCCTTCACTCCTCTATCCTATTATTTCCCTTCGACCAACTTTAATGTAAAGTAATGTAATGTAATGTGTGCGAGAGCATCAGTTGTATACAGTGTAATACAGTGAATAGCCCTATTTAAATAATGTTTTAATCCATATTATGGCAAGAACTACTCAACTAAGTAAAAAAAAAATACTTGAAAAGAAGGTCAGTCAATCCAAAATATTTTAATAACATTTTAAGTATCCTTAAGTGCAGTCGCAAAGACCATCAAAACGTTATGATGAAACTGGCACTCATCAGGACCGCGCCAGCAAAGAAAGACCAAGAGTTCCTAAATGTAGAATTTTGGTTTGTTTAACACTTTTAAGTTAATATTTGATTCCTTATGTTATGTGTTTCTTCAGAGGTCTAGATAACGTCAGTATTATTTGCTATGTAGAAAAAGAAAGAAAAGCATTGAATAAGAAAGTATGTCCAAACTCTCTTTAAAGTATGGAGACAATATGAGAAATATTAAATAAAATTAATGTAATTAATTGCTGAATCTGTGGCAGAATGAATGTTGTGATTTCACTGTTGTGATGTTACTTTCTTAAAAGGATGGGGTCATCCCAAAATGACAGAATATGCAGGGAATTATTGGATATGTTTAAATAGGCTACAGTCCATAAAATGAATGTATATTGTCATTTTCTCTACATCTGTCTCTACATCTGGCTGATTATGATTATTTGTTTTTCAGGTGCAATCCCTCCTCCAATATATTTCGGAGCTTTGATCGACAAAACGTGTCTAAAATGGGGAGTGAAGCGATGTGGTGGACGAGGGGCTTGTCGCTTATATGACGCTGATGCTTTCAGGTAAAATACTATAATAGTCAATATATAACTAATAGAAATAATAGAGATTATTTAATGTTATATAATATTCACATTGCTCAGGCTGAATCTTGCGTAATGAAGTTAAATTTTAAATGAATACTACACACACTTTTACCCTTTAACACAGGCTGTTACTCATCCTGCAGCACACACAGAAATTACAGCATAATTATCTCATTATTGCTGAGGAAGTAACACTTTAACCTGAGTGTTGCCTCAGCTTGGGTTGCTAGATCACAGTTTAGCCACACTATGGGCCTAACTGACCACTAGAGAGCACTGTCTACCTGCTTTATCATAATCAAAAAAAATATTTGCTCTTAAAACATATTTAGGCATGCATGACAGTACTGTTTTATTTGTGTTCATACTCACTATTCACATTTATAGGTTTTATTTGCTGCACAGCAAGAAATAAATCAAGAACATGGTAAAAAAATAACATGCTTTGAAATGTCTCACATCTTACTGTAGTCTAATATAAATACTATAACCTCACTCCATATGAGTCAAATAAATTATATAGGGTAGATATAGGCTGTCTATTGTCTGGTAGACATGAGATATAAGATACTAAAAATACATCATAAAGTGTTTTACAAAGTATTTGTTTTCTATAAATTAAAATTTATTCAATTAATATACTGAATCAATTAAGAATTAATACAAGTAATATACAGTATGATGTCTGTTATAACCTCTATTTAATACAGTAAAACACAGTTAATACACTGAACACATTCAGCCCCTTTAAGTTGCACCCATTGCTGACAGAGAATTCATTAATTATACTATTATATTATAATTATATCATACATCATACATTAAGTATATCATGTAGCATACATTTATTTTAAAATGAAGACTAATATAATAACTTATTTAAATTATTTCTACTACACAATATTGTGACAGACCTACTTCTAATATTCTTGTCACTAAATAATTCTTTTATGCGTTTTTAAAATATTTAGTGTTTTGTATTATTAAAAAAAAATTCTGCACTGTAGATTAATACTAAAGTCATAGAAGCATAAGAAAGAAGCATATGAAATTATTTGGTAAACAAAAAGTGTTAAACAAACCAGAGTATGTTTTAAATTTTACATTTTTCAAAGTATCACCTCTTGCTTAGATGGCAGCTTTGCACATCTTGGCATTTTCTCAGTCAGATTGATGAGGTAGAGTCACCTGGAATGGCTTTTAGTTAACAGCTGTGCCGAACTTGTCAACAGATAATGTGTTTGAGAGCATCAGTTGTAAAGTTGTGAAGAGGTAGAGTTAGTATACAGTCAATAACCCTATTTAATTAATGCTCTCAAATAATCCATACTATGACAAGAATTACTCAACTAATCAAAGAAAAAAAATGACTAGGAAATGAAGCTCAGTCAATCATTGAAGTATCCCCAAGTGCAGTCACAAAGACCATCAACAATGCATTGATGGAACTGGCTCTCATCAGGACTGTGCTAGAAAAGGAACACCAAGAGTCACCTCTGTTGCACAGGATCATCAGTTCATCAGAGTTACCAGCCATAGAAACCTCAAGTTAACAGCAGATAAGAGCCACTTCACAGAGTATTTTGGCTTGTTTAACACTTTTTAGTTACTACATGATTCTTTATGTATTCCTTAATAGTGTGGCTAACTTCAGTATTCATGTATAATGTAAGAAATCTGTAGTTATGATTCATGCTAGTGTCTCTATTTAAATTTGTGCTCCTCCTGTCCTGCAGAGCTACGTTTCTGGGTCTGATCTACGGTCTGTACACTCTCTCGTATCTGCTGTGCGGGCTGGTCTACAACAGACTGTCTCACCGCCACAAACAGCAGACCGTGGAGAAACAGGCCAAAGAAGCCGAGCAGGAGGGAAAGGGCACCGTCAACGGTGACAAAAACGGCCCTACCGCCATCATCAAGTGCAAGGAGGACCTGGATAAAGAGACCACTATCTGAATTCACCATCTGCACCAAAAAAACAGACCCGTTATTTAGGCCACAGTCAGTCATACTGTATATTAATCTGAACCTGTACAGAGATGAATGGGTTTCTGAGCTGAATGTAGTTTTATAGTTTTCTATGCAGTCCTGGAGCTGCATGTTACACACGGTTAAAAGCATCCTTTTTCAGTTACTGGACGGAAGTATCAGCATTTTTTCATTCTGTCACTCAAAAACTTTGAATCCACACTTTCTACATAATTTGAATCTGAATTATTTACACTGTGTCCAAATGTCGTAATGAATAATGTAATTAATGTAAATAGAATATAAATGACCCAGAATTAGGATACAGAATAAAATTTTATCCACTAATAGTTAAGATGGCTTACGAATATAGTATTTTTGGAAATTAGGTTAACATATCTCTATGTCTATCGGTCGGTATGGGGTCATGGTTTAATGCATGCAGTTATATGGAGAATACACAATATGTGCTATAAAAGGTGTGCACTGACATCATGAGCCAGAACACGCCCACTTTTGTATACTTCTGTGTTGAACCTATGCCATAGCCTACGAGTCGCCACGCACCCTACGCCATAGCATATGCTGTACCTCGACGAATAATGTAACGCTGCAGCTGTGATTGGTCCGCCGGGCCTTGCACGCCAAAGTATAATACATGTAGGCTACGACTAAATTGGCCTTTCTAGAGTTCTATTGAACTGCAGGTTTTTTGAGTTCATAATATTTATAGCACATCTGATCCAACTAATGAACTAATTGATGAGCTCTTATTGTAGTAGCGTCTTATTCTGGTCACTAACTGCGTTTTTAAGAGCCTCGATGTCCGCCGTCTGCATTGGGGCGAGGTATTCTGTAACGCGGGACCAGACAGAGGCGGACGTAAATGCAGGTAAAGACAACTTTAATAAATAAATAAATACCAAACAAACAAATAACAAAGAACATAAACCTAAACAAACAAGAGATGATGATAATAATAATAATATAAACAGACAGGGAGGATAACAAAACCAAACTAGAACTAAACAGAGCTAGGGATATATACAGGGTAAACTAACAAAGAAACAAACAGGAAACAAACGTAACAAGAGATAAGCAATAACGTGATGTGGAAATAGGCAAAGGCATGACGAGACAGACAACGTAGGAAGGTGCAAAGACCGACAGATAAACATGGACTAAAGAGCACTATATATAGTAACATGAAACACTGAACACCTGGGGAAGGGGCGGAGCTACAAATTAGACACACGTGACGGAAAACTACTGGAGAAACACACTAGGAAACGGGAAAAACATAGGGAAACATAGCGAGGGCGTGACAGCCTTGGCATATGCCATGCAAATGTTACATTACATTACATTACATAGCATTTAGGGGACGCTTTTATCCAACCGACTTACAAAAAATTATGTACATTTAGCAATAGAGGACATAGAGGTTCAAGACAAAAATATTTTTTGACAGGTCCTAAAGGAGGCCAAAGGGTAAATAGAGGAGGAAAGGAGGGGAAGAAGGAAAAGAGGTTAGAAGTAGTTAAGAGAGTGAGTGCTCTTTGAAGAGCTCTGTCTTCAGGAGTTTATTAAAGATAGCAAGAGATGCTCCTGATCTGGTAGTAGAAGGTAGTTAGTTAGAGGTGTTAGGAGAGTAAGTGCTCTTTGAAGAGCTCTGTCTTCAGGAGTTTATTAAAGATAGTGAGAGATTCTCCTGATCTGGTAGTGGAAGGTAGTTTGTTCCATCATTGTGGAACTCTTTATAAAAACATTCTAGATTGCTTTATGTGAATGTTTGGCAAAGCGAGGCAACATTTACTGGAGGAGCGCAGTAGCTGAGAGGGAACAAAAGCCTTTAGGAGTGAGTGCAGGTAGGAGACAGTGAACATAACAAGCAGTAGAGTCACATGTGCCTGTTTTGGCTGGTGGAAGACCAGGCATGCTGCTGGATTCTGAACCAGCTGTAGTGGCTTTACTACACAGGCCAGGAGGCACGTTAGCATTGCAAGTTAGCATTGCACTGCAGTAGCCGAGGTGTGAGATGACCAATGCTTGTACCAGGAGTTGGGAGGTCTGTTGCAAAAGAAACGATCAAATCTGTCTGATGTTGTTAAGTGCAAACAACAGGACCGAGCAATTGATTCAACATGGTCTTCAATCATAACATCCAGGTTTCTGGCAACCTTTGTCGGGGAGTTTGAGAGTGAGTCAGTATATCAAATGTGGGTCATACTCAGCAACAGAGAGTTGGTAAAAGCAACTTGGGCCAATTCCCATATTATACTCAGCAAACAGGGTGTTGGCGCATCCAGTCTTTGGCCCAGAAGTGAGTCGAATATTTGGACTGAACAGGGTTGATTTTGGCTATCTAAGTGAAGCATACAATTTTCAGTGCCTGGATTCTGGTTGGGTTAGTGAATTTCAGCAATTCATTTACATCTCACTTCTTTAGGATTACTATATATATACAGATTTTTTCTGAATCTGTATATATAGTCAGTCATGCAACAGATTTTCCAGCATTCACACTAAAAGCTGTTAAATGCAGACTGTTAAATGCATTGCACAAAAGTCATTATAAATGTTTCATTAATTAATTATGCACTTGGCTGGTGTAATGCTTTGGGCAGCAACACAGCCTTTACTCTGTCTCAGGGTTCAATTCCCCTGCAAGGCTAACCCACCACACTACACCAATAAGAGACCTTTGGGTAAAACCAGAGACTGTAAAAAAAGATGGACGCCGTGTCGCCGTTCCCATTCATTCAATGAAAATGAAGCCAAAATCTTCCGCCGATCCTGACACCCGATTCTGCGCTGTAGAGACCAGAGGAGGGAGAAAGGCTGTGGAGAGACAGCCTACTCATTTAAATAACCCCGCCCCCGAGGGCTGCCTTGCGTTCACAGACTGCAGAGCGGGGCAGAGCGGAGCTGACGTTCTGTTATTGGTCCCGCCCATATCCAGCCCTTTTACAATAACCACACCTGTTTTGAATAGAGCTGAATAACCTTCTAAAAAACTAATTCTGTGGGGATTTAAAAATTTGACAGTAGAAGCAGAGGTTACACTAGCTGTTACATTTAAATAAAGAAGGTAGAATTACAGTATATTGGAAAAAAACGTGATTGAAAGTTGTCTGTTTTGCCATTGAAACCTATGGTAATGGGTGGAGTTACACAGCTTTCTGAAACTGAACAGCAGGGGGCGCCCGACCTGTGGCGGCTTCACTTTTGAGAGACGATGCTCTGTCCAGCTATTTACAGTCTATGGGTAAAACATTGAAAACGGCAGATAAAACAGAGATAAAACCATCTTAACTTTCAGTGGAAGTCAATGTAAACTGAGTTTTTTTCATGTAATTTTGGAGATTTCTATTTGTCCATTTATCAAGACATTATGGCACAGTGTAAGAGACAGTTTGTGCGTTCAAATTATGTAGTAAACTGAAAATCAGCCTTAAGTCTTATCATCACTGGGCAGTGATGATACACAGTATTAGGTCAGCACAATGTTTACCAAAAATGTCTAAACTTAGAATCAAATGAATTCTGTGCCAAAAGATTGTATACCAAAGAAACTGTGATGTAAAATAACCACCAGCCTTAGAACACAGCACACATTAGAATAAGTATATAAATATATTGTTACATACAGTAAGTAGTGTGAGGTCATTTCTAGCACTTTCTTCAACAGTGTTTGATTTAACCCTCCTGTTATGTTGCAGGTCAAATTTACTAGCTTTAAATACAAGAAAGGTATTTATTATATTTGAAGCTGGAAACCTTTATTGAATCATTTAATTTGTTTGCAACCGCCCCCGACATAACAGATATTGGGTCATATAGTATTATTATATAGGATAAAAAAATAATAAGGATTAACACTGGATTTGTTTTCTTTTCTAAATTTAAAAGGCGGGTTAAAGAGTAATAATTCTCAGGTCATTAATATTCACAATGGCAAGATATTCACTGTGGTCATTTTTCATAACTGACTTTTCACTTTGTATTGCATTGTACTGTTTGTCTGTGATTGTAATGAGATTGTATTGATTGCTACATGTAAACCTGTATATAATCATTGTATGATTGTAATGTAGACTGCAGTAACTGCAGTTTTATAGAATATTTTTTTTTGATCTTTCATTTCATGTTCATAAGTACCTAATCATAAAACTGCTATTAAATCCCACAGAGAAAAAAAGAAATATTATGATGTGTCAAAAGTGATGCAAAAACTGCATTATTCTGATGTGATCAACAGATGGCGCTGTCTACAACCATATGTCACACTGTCTACAGTCCACATCCTTCACTGCTATATTCCTGTGGCAACGTAATGTTATGTTTTTGAGATGGGTTGCCTGTTTTCAGCCAAGGGGCCAACATTAAGAGACCAGGGTTCAGTTCATTGCTTCTGTATGTAAAATGCTTGAAGTAGACTTTGAAGTAGTTAACAATGCAATAACATTACATTAATAGTTCTATAATCAGTCTAGGGATCAAATATGCAAATATACTGTATATTGACATGCCAAAAGTTATGGGACAGTAATATATACTGTACAGTAAATTGATATGGAGACATGGAGTATACATACAAACTGGGAAACAGGAAACAACTGGGAAAGAAATCGAGTTGGTGGGGTAACAAACAAGACAGAACGCTAATCTCTGGGTGGGGCTAGGGCGGAGACAAGGGAGGAGACAAGACAGAAAAGAAAAAACAGAGCCGTCTGCTAAGGAGCAGATGGCAAGGGAAAAAAAAAGACTGGAAAGCAGGACAGAAACAGAAAAAAACAAGACATACAATGATTACAGTGTGACACCACAGTTTGGAAGGAGTTTTTGTAACAAATTGGAGGCAATACAGAAAAGCAAGTCTAGTTTATTTTCCATAACTTGAAATATAAACAGAAAAAAACACTAGGATAATAAAACAAAGGGTACAGAAAGAAAGACTATAAAACAAATGATGAACAATAAGACTAATAAACAAACAAGCAAAATAAGCAAGCAAAGAAACATTAAGGAAAGAAAACAAAACAGAAACTGAACTAACACAAAATTTCTAAAGCTCACACAAGGACACAGGGTCAAAGCACAACACAAAGCACAACAGAGAACAAAGGAGCACATGGGGAATTTATGCACAGGCACAGACAAGGGACACCTGGAGAAGTAACGAGGGGGCGGGGTTACAAATGAGACAGGCGGGATTACAGATGACACGGCGGAGCTAAGGCAGAGACAAGACCAAACTGTCACATATGATGAGGGGATGGACGTAAGTGCAGAATATTGTAATATATATTTATTAAAAACAAGATAAATCAAAATAGTAAACAAGACGAGGGTAACGCAAAAAACTCAGAACTAAGAAAACTATGAACAAAACTAGTTGTAACTAAATAAATAAAACACAGAATAACTATAATGACACTAGGAACACAAAATTAACAAACTTGGTAAACTTACTAAGATAACAAAACAACAGACCTGGATTCAAAGACCACAGAACACAAAACTAGAATGCACGGAAGACAAGGATACAAAAGACTCGACCCTGCACATTCAAACAGAGGGGCTTAAATACACGAGGAATGTGAGAAACACCTGGGCTTGGATGACGAGGGGGTGGGGTTACAGACAAGACACAGGTGAGAACACTAATTGCTAGGGCAGGGCTGGGGCGGAGCTAGGGTGGAGACAGGTACAAAAACACAACAAAAGCACATGGCTGGGAACACATGACAGGAAAACCGAGGGGCAGGAGGACAAGAGACCAAATGAGGGAGAAACACAAGACAGACATGGGCTAAAACTGTGACAAGAACAGAGGACAGGAGTAGGAGGGACCAAAAAAGTAAAAGGTGTGACAGTTTTTGTGTGTTAAAACAAATCAGCAGAAGGAAAAAATTCCATGCTTGAACAAATGAACTCAGAATCAGTCCTGGGTTCGGACTTATTATCTGTAACAAACGTGGCTGAGATGGAAATTAATTAACTTGTATTTCTCCATGTGTATTTTCCTCTGTTATGCTGTTTTGCCTGCTATTTCATTTTCTTGCTTGCTTCTTTGCTTATCACTCAGTTCAAAATGACTGAGTGGTTATTAAGTTACAGAAGTGAGCAGCAGAAATCAGACTGGTCTGTAAAGGTCTGAAGGGTTGAAGGGTTAAGTGAATAGAGTCTTGTGTAAAGTCTCCAGCTTTGGTGGTGTGCAGGAATGTGGCAGTGGCGAAGTCCTAATCCCTGCAGCACGGCTCTCTCTCCTGGCTCCCAAAGCGGCTTGGCTTGGGCTGCCCCACGGGCTGCTAGCAATGTTAATAGCACATTCCCTTGGATCAGCACCAGGAGCGCTCCTGGAACAAAACTGGGCAAAAACGCAATCAGGCACAAACACTGGGTCAGCCAATGGTTGACAAAAAAAAAAATCACAGGAAATTCTGGCCGTGCGTGGAACATGACTGGTATGTGTGTTGTGGTGTTCTTTATGTGCTTGTTTGGTGATTGATTAAACAGTGTGTTTTCTCATGCTGTTCAGTGGAGGTATCATTTGAAAAGTGAAAAGAATGAATATATTTTTTGGTGGAAAAAAAAACCCCAAAAACAAAGCACAGCTAACGTGCCGATGCAAAATGAATGGTGACACTATTGAGAGCCTGGTCTTGCCTAGGCTGGATGGAACAGTCCTTTAGAAGAAGTGTCTGTTGTGTTGAGGGTGTCCCGCAGGATCTGGCATGTGGGCAGAATGGAAATGGCCAGAGGTCTTTGTGTGGCTGTCTGTGTTCAACCGCAGCCACTCGCTGGACTGGGTCAGGCCGAGGATTTGAAAGGTAGACACCTGATCCCTCCGAGCCGAGGCTCAACTCACCTCTCCCTGCTTTTCTCCCTGCTTTCACCCTCCCTTTTCCTTCTATCTTCCTCATCTTTGCCTTTTATTCCTGCTCTTTCTCTCCGTCACAGTTTTGTTTGTCTGTAGTTTGTCCTGTTTTTCCTACACTTCTCTCAAACTCTGCTACTCAGAAACATCTTCAGATTTCTCCAAATCTCATACTTACCACCTGAAACCGAGTTATCTATTTCTAAGATGGGTATCGCAAAAAATGGCCTCCCTCATCTCATCCAGCTGGTTAAATTCTAACCCTACAGTCCATAAGGTAAGTATAGCTTTTATGATGTGTTCCATTTCCTTTAAACTTTTCTTCTAAAAAAACTCTTTCAGCCACTTACTCATTACTTCCCTCTAATAACAGGGTGGTAGAAGTACATTTTGTCCTGTTCTTCTGTTGGAATATTAACCTAGTCAACTATTTTAAAGATGAGCATCGACAAAAAAAAAACGACCTCCGCATTGTCCAGCTGGTTAAATTTTAATCCTACAGTCCATAAGGTTGGTATAGCTTCTATAAAGTACAGCATTTGAGGTAGCATCTACTGCACTACAGCGGGTGACAATAGTTCATAAGGCTGTTCCTACTGACTGCTGATCTTCTGACCTTTTTTCCTCTGTTCTATTTGCAGTTTTTCCTTTTTTTTTACATTTTTCTTCTTTTTCTTTACGATTCTTTCACTTCCTCCATATTTTTCAAACTTCCCTCCTCAGAAATATTCTTAAATTTCTCCAAATGTCTTCAACTACCTCTTAAATAGCCCTTGTAACATGCTTAGTTCTATACAGTAAAGCTTTAATTGGTCTTTGCTTTTCATTCTGATTTCTGTTCATTGTCTCATTTCCTTACATTTCCCTGCTTTTTCCTTATTGTTCTTCCACTTCCACCATTGCTTTCAAACTCTGCTCCTGAGGAATTTTCTTACATTTACATCACCTAGCTCTTATTTACCCCTCATAACAAGGTGGTAGAAGTACTTTTTGTACTGTCCTGCTGTTGGAATATACATCTAGTCATCTTTTCAAAGATGGGCATTGTAAAAAAACTGAACTTCGTCTCATCTAGCTGGTAAAATCTTAACCCTACAGTAGATAAGGTAGGTAAAGCTTCTTTAAAGCACAGTATGCGAGGTAGCATAGACTGCACTGCACTACAGGTCTACTGACTGCTGATCTCCTGATGTGCTTTCCCTTTATTGTCCTTGTCTGATTCTTCCACTTCCTCCAGTTCTTTTGAAACTTTGTTCTGAGAATGTTTCCAAATTCACCTTTTGAGAAGAGGGGGCATTGTGAAAAACCATTGTGAAAGAGCTTCTTCTCGTCCAGCTGGTTTAATCTTATAGTTAAACAAAAAAGCACAGTCTTGAGCAGAGGTGGAAAGTAATGAATAACATTTACTCATGTTACTGTAATTGAAAATATTTCATGAGTAATTTGTAATTTTTTTAAGTAGATTAAAGTAGTAAAAACTTCCACATCACCAATATGACCATAACTTTTTAATAGTAAAGAAAAAAATGAATTATAGAAACCTATGCCACTTCTTAAAAGTTTTTTGTTTGTTTTATGGGGTGGTCTGAACAAATACTGCCTGAAAGTTCCACATTATTATGTGGAATTAATAGTTCATTAAAAACAATTTAATTTATGATTTGTTTTTACTTACATCAAATAATTAAAAGTAACTATGTAACTTTTACTCAAAGTAAATTTTAAATTGAGTACTTTTTTTACTTTAACTCGAGTAGATTTTTAGATGGGTACTTTTACTTTTACTTGAGTAGAATTTTAGCAAAGTAAAGGTACGTCTTGAGGTAACATCTATCACTCTGCAGATGATTTCTGATCTTCCTTTTTCCCCTATCTTGCCTTTTATTCTTAGTTTTTCAGACTGTTACAGTTTTCAGCTAATATTTCCCTTTGGGAATAAAATTTTCTCTACAGAAACTTCTTTAAATTTCTCAGAAAGTCTTCTACTACCCCTTACTTAAACCTTAAGGCAGTAGAAGTTCAGTCATTGCTTTTCACTCTACAATTTTTTCCATTTAATCTATTTCTTTTAAACTTTTCTCCTTAAAAGTTTCCTAAAATTTCCTTAAAGTTTCCAAATGTCCCTAAATACCCCCCTCCCAACACCACCATCAGCTGAATAGATGACGCGGGGTCTCTTGGCTGGAAAAGAGTGGCATTACTACAGCTTAGTCAGGGTTACAGGATTATCTCTGTAAGGATATGGACCACTCTTTGTTCTCTATGTGCTCTATGAGGCCTCGCTGAATCTTGCTGAACTTTCTTACATTCTTGCTTCTCTCTCTCTCTCTCTCTCTCTCTCTCTCTCTCTCTCTCTCTCTCTCTCTCTCTCTCTCTCTCTCTCTCTCTCTCTCTCTCTCTCTCTCTCTCTCTCTCTCTCTCTCTCTCTCTCATAACAGACTAGGAGCACTTTTTGTCCTGTCCTGCTTTTGGAATATTCATCTAGTAACCTATTTGGAAGATGTGGATCAAGAAAAACTGACCTTCGTATCGTCCAGCTGGTTAAATCATAATCTGTAAGATATGTCTTCTATAAAGTACAGTCTGTGAGGTCACATTTTCTGCATTGCAGAGGTAAAAGGGTTTCCTATGGTGTTTCCTATTGACTGCTGATCTTAGACATCTGGAGCTATATTGTGTGTTTTTCCACTGTAAACTGGATTAATCTTAGAATTAAAATGGTCGACCCGTGTGAGGACGATAACGCAAAAATGACCAGCCAAGAGGCGCTGTGTACTCTGGACAAAAAGACGCCTCGCTGTTCGACTCTAAAGGTATGTTTGTTTTTGTGTAAAATGTCCAAAATTTGTAGGAAATTTATGTTTTTTTTTTACAGGTTTTAGCAATTAAGCAATTAACCTTAACCTTCAATGAAAAACAAATAAGAAAGTATCTCTTTTGGTCCATTCATAGATTATGGTAGTCTGATATAGGATGTAAAGAACCCATATATATATATATATATATATATATATATATATATATATATATATATATATATATATATATATATATATTTGTTTTGTACAGGCATGTTTTTTTTTTAATTCGTCTCAGATCACCTCCTGAAGTGGTTTGAGAGATCGGATTTGTATCTGTTTTAAATGGGTCTCAGATCACCTCCTGAAGTGGTTTGAGAGACTGAATTGGAATCTGTTTTAAATGCGTCTTAGACCATCTTCTAAAGTGGTTTAAGTGATCAAATTTGTATCTGGTTTAAATGCGTATCAGATCACCTCCTAATTTGGTTTGAGTGAGCAGATTTATATCTGTTTTAAATGCGTCTCAGACCACCTCCTGAAGTGGTTTAAGTGACCAAATTTGAATCTGTTTATAATGCGTCTCATACGACCTGCTGAAGTGGTTTGAGTGATCAGATTTGTATCTGTTTTAAATGCGTCTCAGATCACCTCCTGGAGTAATTTGATTGATCAGATTTGTATTTTGGTCTTGTCTTATACTGTATATGTTAAGTCTTATCCAGATACTGTATAATCCTAGTACAGGTGTAAACAGAATCCAAATGTCCTTACGAAGACAAGACATATTTGTGGTTCTCACTCTATTTACGGAAAATTTAAGAAGCTGAAAGATCAGTTTTAGATGATGAGATTATGTTAACGGCTAGGTTTAAGTGTTAGGTTTTATGTTACAATTATGGTTAGGGTTAAATTAACAGCATACTATAACACAGTCCTTATTAATATAGTAAAATGAACATTTGTGTGTTAGCTTCTTGTTTCTTCATTTATTGCTTTATTATTAATATTCCTCAGAACTAATAAGGGGTCTACATAACTTGCCTAAAGCCACAATGGGGGGGTCTGATTTTTTCCTTTGTAATCCTGCAGATGTTCATCATGTCTCTGTCATTCGCCTGCTTCTCCAAAGCTCTGTCTGGAACCTACATGAAAAGCTCCATCACTCAGATCGAGAGACGATTCGACCTGTCCAGCTATCTCATCGGCCTCATTGATGGAGGCTTTGAGATGGGTAACAACAGCTCTGTTTTTTAGTTGTTTGTGTCTTTGTGTCGGACCTGTCATTTAAAATGACAGGACTAATAAAATATAATAGTAGTGGTAATAAATAATTATACATTACCCAGATCACTGGTACTGAATCCACTATACAATACTATTCATTTGTGGACAGAGGCTAAGTGTAAATGTTACAAATCATATAAAAACACATTAATATTATACATACAGTACCAGTCAAAAGTTTAGACAACATAAATTCAATTTTAAATGGTTCTGCATTGTAGTTTAATACTTCAGTCATCCAAACTATGAAGAACAACATATGGAATTATTTCAGAAATGTTCACAAACCAGAATATGTTTTATATTTTAGATTCTTCAAAGTAGCACATTTTGCTTAGATGACAGATTTACACATCTCTGCCTTTTCTCAATCAGCTTTATGAAGTTGAGTCACCTGCAATGGCTTTCAGTTAACAGCTGTGCTGAAGGTAGAGTTGGTATACAGTGAACAACCCTATTTAAGTAGTGTTTTAATTCATATTATGACAAGAACTGCTCTACTACTACTCAAGTCAGTAGAGCCTCAAAAACATTATAATGAAACTAGTTCTCATCAGGACTGCCCCAACTTAAATGCTTCACAGAGTATTTTGGTTTATTTAACACTTTTAAGTTACAACATGATTCCATATGTGTTTCTTCATAGTCTGGATGACTTCAGTATTAATTAAAAAATAATAAAAACACTAAACAAGTAGTTGTGTGCTAACGTTTGACTGGTACTGTATATCATATTAATCATTTTATTAATATAATTTTGTAAAAAAATTAAATATATAATGGAGCACTTGACTATATTTCTTAAGAAAAAACGTAAGCAGAAAAAAACTTAAAAAAAAAATAATTTTATTATTTTTTGATAAATCTCCAAAACATTTGCAATTTAAGTTTAGTGTCATTTTACATTATCTAACATAGCAATATTAGTATTATTCTCAAGTGATGCTCAAATGTCCTCAGTCATGTTCAAGAGGAAAATGTAAACAGGACAGAACAAATAGGGTATAGGGAACACAGGGTTCTGAACACATTTGTTTACAACAGAACTAGATTTTTAAGAACACCATTGATTTTTCTTGTTGAAAATCAAGCTTGGACAGGCAATGCCAAATATGGGCATAACAAGACACCACCAACTATAAATTGACAGCTTGGATTTGGTGGTTTATTTATTATAAAATGTTATAATAATAATACGAAGACAATGTAGACTACTGTACAAAGATTTTATGTCCCAGTAAATATTATATTATATTGTATGGACCATTTCTCTTAGCAGTAAGTGAGTGTTTATAGTGTAAAAACTCCAGATCACATTAGAAAAGATGCGGGTAAACACAATAAGGTAAATACAATAAAAAGAAAGAATAATTTTTAATTCTAAAAAAAAATACTTTTAGATTATGTGAGATAATCTAAAGAACATAGCTTAGTAACAGTGCCTCGGTTACAAGTGTGGATACAAGAAAAGTAAAAGCCCCCCAGCCAGCCCCCCACAGTTCAGTTCCATCAGCAGCTCACCTGAATTAAATACTGATTTACCAAACCAGCTGCTGAAATGATGAGAACTAAAACTAATACTAGACACAAGGAAAGCTCATCACACACTGGGTAAATAAACACTTGCTGTTCAGATAAGCTGACTTTCCATTCTGATATTCACAGGTAACCTGCTGTTCCTGGCTGTTGTCAGTCATTTCGGAGCGAAGTTACACAGACCCAGACTCATCGGGTCCGGCTGTTTCCTCATGGCTCTTGGCTCTGCTATTACAGGACTACCTCACTTCTTCATGGGACGGTAAGGTTACATCACTGGTGATTTTGTTGGCTTTTCTGTACCTCAAAGATGTGTCTGTATTGTTTTCAGAGAGCCGGACTTCAGAGGAAATGCTTTATCCTTCACCTGTGTTTCATTTTTTACAGGTATAAATATGATACAGTTATTCAGGGCTCACTGAATGAAAGTGTCAGCATCGTGGCCTGTAAGGATCCCATTACACAAGACAACTACACAGATATACTTCAAGAGTCTTCAGTAAACTTCAGCACAGGTATCATGCTGACACTGTTTGGACTATTATGTTTAATTAAAGCAGCATTATGTCATGTTTTTGTTAATTGCTACTTTGTTAAGAGCACTATATGTATGTCTGTGTAAGACGGTTTCATTGAAGTCATATCAGTGATAGTTCTGCATCTCTCAGCTTGTCCAGGAATGCATGTGTTAAGTGTGTTCTTTAGTCGTTGCTTAAAACGTAAATTACACTTCCCAACACTAGGGAAAGCTGAGGTGCAAAAAATACCTGCAAGGCAAATAGTTCTAAACATGTAGGGTAACTGTTCAAAACAGACAATATTTTTCCACAAAATGCCATCACTGTGTCTTTGCTATCGTAACAATGGGTAAAGTATGCAGTAGTGATGTAGGATGTGGCTGGTAGTAATGTGGCATGAGGCTGGTAGCCAGTGTTCTTACACCATGGTAGCAATATTGGACAAGTCTGGTAGCGATGTGGAATGAGGCTTGTAATGTGGCTTTGCAGTGGACAATCTTTAGCCTAGGTGAGCCGTCAGCCATCACTGTGTCTTTGCTATCATAACAATGGGAAAAGTATGCCTTGTGCAGCTCTAATTATTTTAATTAATCATGCATGTGTTTTGGGCGTAACATGCAATAAACCAATCAGCATGTCACTTGCTGTCCCTTTAAGAGTCAGGTGCTCTCTGGCGCAGGTATCTGGATGTGTCCAATGCTTCTCAGCTCATTCATGCTGTGTAGGTCATTTACGTAATATAACAATGACCTATCTATTTTGTGGACGTAGAATAATGCTATTTTATTTTGTATTCTGTTTTTTGTTAATGTAAAAGTCTGCATAGCTGCCAACAGGCATATGCTATGGGTTTGTGCACTGCTGTGTGTAATCCGTGTTGGGCACATGCCTGTGTTGACAATTCACTGCCAAGACAGCAATGAACATCTGACTGATGACGTCTGTCTTGGGTGTTTTCAGTCAGGATGGAGTACCTGTGTTTTTTCTTGCCAAGATAGCAATACGCCAGACATTTACCAGAACACACCTCACTTCGAGACAACCACGGCCATCAACGTAGATATATTCAAAAGTGGCGTTGCTATTTAAACGACACAGGCGAAAAAAATATTGTTGTTTATTGTTGGCAAGGTGTAAGATGGGGCCCTCTGTGTTTCAGTGGTACAACCTGAGAAAGTCTTAAAAATAAAGGTGCTTATTAAAATGGTTATTCTATGGCATTGGTCAGATAACACTTTGCAGATCCTGCATTTACAGTGTAAATGTTTAGTATGGGATCTTAAACTAAAAGTAATGTCTGTGATGTTGCAGGAGTTGACTGTGTGAGGGAACCTGGCTCCAACATGTGGATTTATGTGTTACTTGGAAATGCCATCAGGGGGATCGGAGAAACACCAGTCACTCCTCTCGGGATCTCCTACGTTGACGACTTTGCAAAAGCGGAGAATTCTGCTTTTTACATAGGCAAATATTAATCTAATATTCTTCATTACATACATTCGATCATTATTTGATCATGTTATATGCAGCAGGTGGTCAAAATAATGGAAACAGTACATTGTGTACTCCGTGTCCACAAATGTGGGCAGTGCCATAACTTTTAAATTAGAAAAAAAAAATACAGGACCAGTTAAAAGTTTGGACACACCTTCTCACCGAATGTTTCTTCTTTATGTCTTTAATTAATTATTTTTTAGATTGTAAATCAATTTTAAAGACATAAAAAAACAATTAAGGGAGACATATGGAACTACATGAAGGAAAAGCAGCGACTATTGTTCAGCACCTCCAGAAGCTCCTTCAAGATGCTGAGAAAACTATTTCATGACTTTTCCTCATGAAGACACTGAGATTTAAATACCAAGAGTGTGCAGATCTGTCCTCAAATATAAATGTGCTACTTAGAAGAATCTAAAGAGTAAAACTTATTCTGATTTGTTTAACATGTTTTGTTTAAAGATTAATGCTGCATGTGTTCCTGTATAGTTTACATTTTATTTTTAAATTTACAATGTAAAAATAAAATAAAAAAAGAAACACATCGAATGAGAAGAGGTGTGTCCAAACCTAGCTGTTAACCTAACACAGCTGTTAACGAGCATCTAATGGTTCTGATCATGATAAAAAAAAATATATATATATATATATATATTTTTTAGTCTAATTGATCAGCATTACCATTAACTTGACCATTACCATTAAATTGACCATTAAAAAACTCGGAAATATTTATATTTTAAGGCACACTATCAGTAAATATCTATTTTCTGGTCTATTTTCATACATAAGGGGCACCAGATTATAAGGCACTTTATGCAACACTAGTAAGTAACAGGGGTGTCACTGTGTTTCCCTTCTGATTCAGCAGGTTTTGCTACTAAAAGCTAAGCTAAGTAAACAAACCTGTAATTCTTAAAAAAAAACACTTCCTTCAAGTCAAACGAGCACTGGATGTTAATCTTCACAGATTTCTCTCCTAAAAAAACAGTTTGTTTGGGTGAGTAAATCACTTCTGTTTATTTACAGTAAGCTTAGATTTCTAGATTTCCACTAAAGCTGTGTGAAGCAGCATTAGCATTAGCGGCTAACCGCTAACACTAGTCCAACAGCGCTAGACTAAGGAACCCTGAGTATTCCAGTAAGCTAGGATAATATTAGCCAGTGGTTTGTCCTAGCTTGTTTTAACATGGTAAACACGCAGACTACAGTACAATATACTCACCTCTGAACAGTGAAATGGCTAGCACTTAGCACAGTTAATGGGTAATGCTAATGCTGCTTCAGCAGTGCTAGCCAGGGTTAACATCCGAAGAATTCAACCGTTTCTGTCTCAGGAAGCCACTTAGGTGCTTGTTCAGTCTCTTGTCATCTCAAGACTTGACTACTGCAACTCTCTACTGGCTGGTCTTCCACTGCGAGCCACCAAACCACTACAATTAATTCAGAATGCTGCAGCACGACTTGTCTTCAATCTTCCGAAGTTCAGTCATGTGACTCCTTTGCTGCGTTCCCTCCACTGGCTTCCTATTGCCGCCCGCATCCGATTCAAAACCCTGACGCTGGCCTACAAGGCAAAAAACGGACCAGCTCCTTCATACTTGATGGCGATGGTCAAAGCCAGATCTGCACCAAGAGCTCTTAGAGCTTCCAGTACGACTCGGCTTGAACCTCCATCCCTCAAAACACACAGAAAACAGACATCCTGACTCTTCTCTGTGCTGGCACCAAGGTGGTGGAATGAACTTCCACTGGATGTCAGAACAGCAGAGTCACTCGCCATCTTCAAACGTCGACTGAAGACGCATCTTTTTAAAGAGTTCCTAAACTAAAAAAAAAAAAAAAAAAAAAAAAAGGTTCCTAGGGTTCTAAACACGATTAAGTTCTATGTATCTCTTAATCCTAGTCTACAAACTAGCTTTGGATATCTTAAGTAACTTTGAAGCACTGTTGTAAGTCGCTCTGGATAAGGGCGTCTGCTAAATACCGTAAATGTAATGTAAATGTAGCAGCAGGCTACATGCCGGTAATACTCACCTCTAAATTGCAAAAGAGCTAATGCTTAGTGTGGTTAGTGGCTAAAGCTAATACTGCTGGAGAACTAAACTGAAACTTCTGTGTAATGCTGTACTTTAGTGAAGTGGCTTTACTGCTCCTTAATAGCTGACTGGTAAAATTCATACATAAGACCCACTGGATTATATGGTGCACTGACAATTTGTAAACAAAAATGAAAGGATTTTAAGTGTGCCTTATAGTGCGAAATATATGGTGTATATATAATCGTACCAGATGTTAACTTTTTTCTTTTTTATTATAATACTGTATGTTTTAACAGCATGCCTCCAGACCATCACACTGCTGGGTCCCATGTTCGGCTTCCTGCTGGGCTCCATGTGTGCCAAACTTTATGTGGACATCGGATTTGTTAATATTGGTAAGAGCTTTCTACATAAATTTTTTTGTCAGGGTCAGTGCAAATGCCAAAACCTTAAAAAGACTAAGAAAAAAAAACCCACCCAAACAAACAAACACAAACAATCTGGGTAAAAAGGACTTTATATGTCACTTTATATAGGTCATTCCCACAGCTGAGCACTGGCTTACTATATAACTGAATTAATGGGTTAAATAGATAACTCAAAATGCTGAGTCACGAGAGTCAGCTGCATATATAATTTCTTATGTGTTAAATGTTGCATATATCCTGACCCAGTTGTTAGAAAACTTTAGCAAGGTAAGTTAACGTTAGCTACTCAGTCACAAATCAACAACTTACAAAGAAAAAAAACTCATATATTTATAATATACCGTATACATTTTATGGACATTTTCCCATCTAAGACAAAGAGGTTTTTGTAATACTAGGAATGTACTAACAACATAATTTATCTAGTATGTTCATAAATAGTACCACTTAAATGATTGAAAGCACCTTCTTATTCAATATCTTATTTTCAATATCTTTTTTTTCTACATTGTAAATAATACTGAAGTCATCCAGAATATGAAGGAACACATAATAAATCATTTAACTGCTGTTAACTTGTGGTTTCTGAGGCTGGTAACTTTGATAAACTTATTCTGTGAAACAGAGGCAACTCTTGGTCTTTCTTTAAGTAGTTGAACAGTTCTTGGCATAATTTGAAATATTTATTACTCAAACAGAGCTATTTACACTCTTTGGCCCGTTTTCTGCGCCACAACTGCGCATTCACTCATCACATAGACTCTTTGGTCTGTTTCCCATGCTACAACTGTGCATTCTCGCTGCTTCTAGACTTTTAGGCCCGTTTTCTGACACCTAGCGTTTAAACTTTAAATCTCACATTATAAAAACCTGCGGGCCAACTTTCATTTTATTTCTAAAATACTTTGTGGGGCACTTCAAAAAAGGAAACGGGCCGCAAATGGCCCGCTGGCCGTAGTTTGGACACCCCTGCTCTAGACATTGGGTGGAAAATTCTTAGCAGATCTCTGTCATTTGGTTTTACAGACTCTGTGACCATCACCCCGAGGGATGCACGCTGGGTAGGTGCCTGGTGGCTCGGTTTTTTGGTGGCATCCGTCATCATGCTGGTGGCTGGAATTCCTTTCTGGTTCTTTCCTCGTTCTTTACCCAAGCAGGACGAGGAACACAGAGACAATCCCAGCTTTCATCTCACCAACCAGGAGCAAGTCCCCCATCCAGCCACGCCAGCTATGAAGCTAGCAGACATCGCAAAAGGTACATCCCTTTGATTTCGTCCTAAAAATCTTTTTAGAAATTCAGGACATTGTATAAGTGGTCTGTTAACATGTAATAGAGGCTAGCTTTGGCCTGTAATGTATAACAGCATGGTGTGCTAAAAAGCTAAAAGATAAAAATTGCTAACTAGAGGAAAGTCTGTAATTTGGTCCATGTTTATGCATAACATTTTCTGAAATCATGCCTATGAAGTCTATTCTGATGAAATCCAGCCTGGCTCAGCTTAGATCTTAGCCAACATTAAAAAAACAGTATGGGCCCTATTCCTATTTTTCTTTAGCCGTCAACCTCACAGCTTAATTTAGGGAATGTTATTGTATGTTTGCCATCATAATGACGGGAAAAGTAAACCTTCCACAGCTCAAAACATGCAAAAGGCATGTACTAACTTCCTTAAATTGTCATGGGTGTGTTTTTGGCGTAACATGTAATAAACCAATCAGTGTGTCACTTGCCATTCCCTTTTGGAGGCAGGTGCGCTCTGACTTTGGTGCATTACTATTTCGACTGCCCAGCTTCCTGGAGTTATTTAAGTAATATGACAAAGATCTATATTTTGTGTTATGTAGAATAATGTTATTTTATTTTATATTCTGTTTACTGTTGATGTAAAAGTTATAGCTGCATAGCTGCCAACAAGCATGTGCTCTGGGTTTATGCACTGCTGCTGCTGCAAAAAAAAATAGACTGTTGGTGAGGTGTAAGACAGCAATGTGCATCACAACGCACCTTGCGCAGGGCGTAAGATAGGATCCTCTGTATTTGTTTGTCTCGGATGATTTAGCTGGTCTAAAAGCATGATTAACATGACCAAGCAAGACAACCAGTATGACCAGCAAGACCGTGTTGGTCAACCAAGATGACCAAAATGAAACACCTCTTTGCTTGTCAGCAACCTCAACC